>NC_070620.1:27392500-27639080 GCF_027172205.1 Podarcis raffonei
GTGCATTCTGGAGCCCTCCGGGAGTGTCAACCGGTAGGCCACTGGATTGATTTGTGCCGCGACCTGGTAAGGTCCCAGCTGCTTGTGCCCGAGCTTCTTCTTAGCTAGCGTTCTGGGCGGCACTGCCTGAGCTGCTAACCAGACCCAGTCCCCTACCTGTATGTCTTCCCCAACCCTCCTGTGCCTGTCTGCCTGCATCTTGTAGGCGTGTTTCGCGAGTTCCAAGTGCCTTCGGAGTTGCTCATGGACCTCCTGTAACTCTGCGGCTAAGTGCTCTGCCCCCCGTGGCTCCCCCTCCCCCTCGGTCTCCAACCCCGGGAAGGTTCTGGGGTGGCGCCCATTGTTGGCGAAGAACGGTGTCACCCCTGTAGACCCGTGCTTCGTGTTGTTGTAGGCAAACTCGGCTAGCGGTAGGTAGTCCACCCAGGTCGAGGGCTGTTGATTGGCGTAGCATCGCAGGTACTGCTGCATGATGGCGTTGACCCTCTCCGCTTGTCCGTTGGTCTGCGGGTGTCGTGCCGACGCTAAGTTGATCTTGACGTTCAGGATGCCCAGCAGCTTCTGCCAGAAGTTCGAGATGAATTGGCGGCCCCGGTCGGACAGGATGGACCGCGGCAGGCCGTGAGCTTTGAACACGTGGTCTATGAACAGCTTGGCGGTCTGTTCCGCTGTGGCCACCTTCGCGCACGGAATGAAATGCGCCATCTTGGTGAAGAGGTCTACGACCACGAGTACCGCTGTTTTGCCGCGCGAACTGGGCAGATCTGTAACAAAGTCCAGGGCCACTTTCTCCCATGGTTCGAGCGGCGTCTGCAGCGGTTCCAGCAGACCTGCCGGCTTCCTGTGTACTGGCTTGGCCCTTTGGCAGGTGTCACACCTGGAAACGTAATCCGCAACTTCTCCCCGCACCTTGGGCCACCAAAAGTCCCTGGTGACTAATTCCGCCGTCTTGTCCTTGCCGAAGTGCCCAGCGCTGGGCGCGTCGTGCAGCTGCTGCAAGACTCTCGCGCGAAGGTCGTCTCCCGGTACGTAGAGAGCCCCTTTACGGAGGAGTAGTTCATCGCGTATCTGGAACTCGTCGTCCCTCGCTGTGCCGTTTCGCACCTCCTCCATCTTGGATTGCGCAAACGAATCCGCCTGTAGCGCGCGACGGACTGCGTCCAGGTCCACTGCGGCTGAAGCGCACGCCCACACCTCTGGTGCGAAAATGTGTTTGGCCGCTGCCGGTGCCGCTTCCTCGAGATACTGCGGCTTCCTGGATAGCGCATCCGCCATGACGTTGTTGTCTCCCGGGATGTATTCTATCCGGAAATCGAAATCTGCAAAAAACTCCGCCCAGCGGATGTGTCTCTGGTTCAGGAACTTCGCCGTGCGCCAGTACTCCAGGTTCTTATGGTCCGTGCGGACCTGCACTGTGTGTCTGGCTCCGACGAGGAAGTGCCGCCACGCCTTGAAGGCTGCATGAATGGCCAGCAACTCCCTGTCCCAGATGGTGTAGTTCTGCTCCGACGTGCTGAGCTTCCTGGAGTAGAATGCGCACGGTCTCCAGTCCCCTTGCGGATCTTGCTGCAACAGGACCGCCCCCACCGCTCTGTCCGAGGCGTCCGTTTCAACCCTCATCGGTTTGCTGGGGTTTACGTGTAGCAGCTGTTCTTCGGACGCGAAAAGACGCTTGAGCCTCCGAAAGGACTGCTCCGCCGGGTCCGTCCAGGTGAACTTCTTCTTCTTGGAGTTGAGGGTGTCCGTGATGGCCGCCGTCTCCTTCGCGAACCCCTTGATGAACTTGCGATAAAAGTTGGCGAAACCGACGAACTTCTGGACCTCCTTCCGGTTGCGCGGGCTCTTCCAGTCCAACACTGAGCGGACCTTGGCGCTGTCCATGGCAAGTCCCTTGTCGGACAGCTTGTAGCCCAGGAAATCCACCTCTGTCGTGTCGAACTGGCACTTCTCCAGTTTGGCGTAAAGTCTGTGCTCCCGTAGTCTCTGCAGGACCTCCTTGACGTCCTCCTCGTGCGCCTCCTTCGAGTCCGAAAAGATCAGGATGTCATCTAAGAAGCAGACGCACTTCTTGTAGAGGAGTCCCGCTAGCACGTGGTGCATGAAAGCTTGGAAACAATGGGAGCCATTTTGGAGACCAAACGGCATGACTCGGTATTCATAGGTTCCTAAAGGCGTAAACATGGCTGTCTTCCACTCGTCGCCCTCCCGCATGCGTATAAGGTTGTAGGCCCCTCGTAGATCCAACTTGGTGAAGATCCGTCCCTTCCTCACCGTCGCGAGCAGGTCGTCAATTTTGGGCATGGGGAATGCCGTGGGCTTTGTCCTGGAATTGATGATTCTATAATCCACTATGAGCCTCCGTTCGGGCGTGTCTCTCTTCTTCATGAAAAACACGGGACTGCCCCCCACTGCTTTGGATTCCCGGATGAATCCCCGCTTCAAATTGCGATCTATGAACTCCCTGAGTTCTTGCATTTCGTCTTCAGACATGGAGTACAGTCTCCCAGTTGGAAGCGTCGCCCCCGGCAGGAGGTCAATCTTGCAGTCGTAGGGTCTGTGGGGGGGGGCAGCTTGTCCGCTTCCTTCTCGCAGAAGACTTCCAAAAAGGCCTTGTACTTGTTGGGCACCGCTTGCACCATGCCTAGGTGTAGCTGCGGTGCATCCTCTTGCCCCTCTTCTTCCTGGCAGGTCTGGATGCAGTGCGCTGCGCAGTAGGAAGAGCAGAAGGTCAATTGCCGCTGGTACCACGCTAATGCCGGGCTGTGCCTATCCAGCCAACTCATGCCCAACACTATGGGCGTGTCCGACAGGTGGGTGACGTTGAAACTGATGACTTCACGGTGGTTCCCAATTTGCATCACCAGAGGCGGTGTCTGCTGTACCACCTCTCCTCCCAGTATCTTCCTGCCATCTACCGTGACAACATTTAGGGGCGTCGTGGCTGGCAGGAGTGCTATGCGATGCTGCTTGACGAAGTCCAACCCTACAAAGTCTGCGTTGCTACCAGAGTCAATGGTAATAGGGACCTCCAGGGTGAGCCCATCGGGCAGCTGGAGCGATGCAGTGAGTTGCACCACTGGTTTGGGTGGGAGGGGGTCTGTGGGCTGCAAAATCTCTGGGGACTGCTTCACTGACTCGCCTGGTTGAGCCCCAGTGCTTCTGTCTCCAACCAGGCTCCTCCGTTTCCCTGGGGCTGCTCCTCCTGCTGAATTGCTCCTTTTACAGTTGCTGAGGCTGCAGTGTGCTTCTGGATCCTCTGGGGACACTCTTTGGCCATGTGCAGTGCACTGTCGCAGATGTAACACTTCCTGCTCCCTCTAGGAACCTTCGCCTTGACTGCTCCTGGTGTTTGGGCTCTGCTGGCTGTCTGAGCCCTTGCACCTCCAATCTCCATCGGCTCCTCTCCCCTCCCCAGCGGAAGCGTTGATTGAGCGCGCTCTGTCTCTCTGGGTAGGAAGGGAGTTGTTCTAACTGACGTGTGTGCTCTTCGTCTCTCCTCCCTGCTCCACGGGCGTTCTTCCAGGCGCACCCCAATTGCGAGCGCCCTTTGGACTACTTCTGCGGTATTTTGGGGTCTCTCCCCCCTGGCCAGCTCATCTTTCACGGCTCCATTCAGCCCCTCCCAGAACAGATCCCTGACGGCAGCTGAGTCCTTCTGCCAGCCCAGCACATTTACTAACCCAAAAAATCGGGAATGATACTGGCGCACCGTCGCTTTTCCTTGCCGCAATCCATGCATTTCCCTTCTTTCGACATCCACATCCACCGTTGATTTAAAGCAAGCGTCCATGGCTTCAATAAAGGTGCTTGAATCTTTGAGGGCGGGGTCATTTTCGCGTAACAAGGTTCGCAGCCACGACTTAGCTTCCCCATGCAGATGAGTGATTATGAAACCCACTTTCTCCTCCTCATCCCTAAAGTCTTTCCGAAGCAATTTGAGCGCGAAAACTACTTCTGCTCTGAAGTTAGGGTACTGCTGCAGGTTGCCGTCAAAATGGGTCACAATACTCGCCCCCCTTTTCCCGAGGCCAACTCCCTCCGGCTTGGCTCCCAGCTGCCCCTCCTTTCCCCAACTGTCCCACCTGGCTTGCAGATCCTGGCAGAGCGCAGCTGTTTCTCCTTCCTTTTTCTTAGATGCAGCCAATTCTGTGTAGAGCGCTGAGACTGCCTCCTGCAGTTGCTTCACTTTCTCCTCTGTAGTCATCTTTGCCTATCTTCGTGAGCTTGCAGAGCTTGAGATGGGACTTACTGTCAGCGCTGCCCAAGGTCCCAGCTCACACAAGACCAACGCTGCTTCTTCCTCAAGTTAAAAAGTCTTTATTGAAGTTCAGTTTCATTTCCAGACGCGCAGCGCGCAACGCTACGTCTATGCCTTAGACCGTAGAAGTCCCATCTGAATCTCCTCCCCCCTGACACCAGCTTAAGATTCTAGCCTTACTCCACCTCTTCCTCTGTTCCTTCTTTCTCTGGGTCCTCCTGCTAGTCGGAGTCTCAGCCCTCCTAGATTCTTCTGACGCTGAGTCCGCCGACTCTTCTCCCCCCCTCTTTCGGGCTTTAGGACCTGGCTCCCAATCCGGGTTTTCTGCTGTCCCGCGCTCCTCCACATTTGAACCTGGCGCGCGCGCGCAGCCTCCCACTTTCCTTCTGACCGTTACACTTGTGTCACTGCTCCCTCTTTCGGGGAGGCTAGCTGGACCTGGCCTTCCCTCCGTTTCCCCACTCCCCGATGGAGGAGAAGCTGGTCCTGACTCATGTGACTCTTCCCCCCCACTGTGCTCTGGTGGGGGAACTGGTCCTAATCCTCCGCTACTCCTTTGGGACTCCCCTCTGGTTCCTTGTTTATGGATCGTCCCCCCTGGGACTCGCCTCGCCCTTACCATAGGCGCCCTCTCCTGGGAATCTTCTGATTCGCTGGAGAAGCTCATGGAATCTCTCGGGCCACTGTCATATTCCCCTACGCTCCCCTCTGATTCCTCTCCTCCGCTCTCTATTTGCTCTCTCCCCTGCTCTTCTGCTCCTGAGCCTCTGACATTTATGTTTATGTTTAGGGTTAGGATTAGGGTCAGGGTCAGGGTCAGGGTCAGGGTCAGGGTCAGGGTCAGGGTCAGGGTCAGGGTCTGGGTCAGGGTCAGGGTCAGGGTTAGGGTTAGGATTAGGGTTAGGGTCTGGTCATGGTTAGGGTCAGGTCATGGTTAGGGTTAGGGTTAAGGTCAGGGTCAGTGTCGGGGTCGGGGTCGGGGTCGGGGTCGGGGTCGGGGTCGGGGTCGGGGTCAGGGTCAGGGTCAGGGTCAGGGTCAGGGTTAGGGTTAGGGTTAGGGTTAGGGTCTGGTCATGGTTAGGGTCAGGTCATGGTTAGGGTTAGGGTTAGGGTTAGGGTTAGGGATAGTGATAGTGATAGGGATAGGGATAGGGATAGGGATAGGGATAGGGATAGGGATAGGGATAGGGTCAGGGTCAGGGTCAGGGTCAGGGTCAGGGTCAGGGTCAGGGTCAGGGTCAGGGTCAGGGTTAGGGTCAGGGTCAGGGTCAGGGTCAGGGTCATGGATAGGGATAGGGATAGCGATAGCGATAGCGATAGCGATAGCGATAGGAATAGGGTGAATGAACACCGAAAGAACAATCCAAGCTTATTCGTCTTCTTTCTATTGAGATGGAACCAAAACACCTATGCTTGATTTGGGCTGAAAACAAACATGTCACTCTGCGATTTTTGGGTGAATGTGCATTATAACCCCCAAAACACCAATTTCAAATAAGCCCAATCAGAGCTTTATCAACTTTTTTTTATGTAGATTTAGGGTTAGGGATAGGGATAGGGATAGGGATAGGGTTATGTTTATGTTTATGTTTATGTTTATGTTTGGGGTCAGGGTCAGGGTCAGGGTCAGGGTCAGGGTCAGGGTCAGGGTCAGGGTCAGGGTCAGGGTCAGGGTCAGGGTCAGGGTCAGGGTCAGGGTCAGGGTCAGGGTCTGGGTCAGGGTCAGGGTCAGGGTTAGGGTTAGGGTTAGGATTAGGGTCTGGTCATGGTTAGGGTCAGGTCATGGTTAGGGTTAGGGTTAAGGTCAGGGTCAGGGTCGGGGTCGGGGTCGGGGTCGGGGTCGGGGTCGGGGTCGGGGTCGGGGTCGGGGTCGGGGTCGGGGTCAGGGTCAGGGTCAGGGTCAGGGTCAGGGTCAGGGTCAGGGTCAGGGTCAGGGTCAGGGTCAGGGTTAGGGTTAGGGTCTGGTCATGGTTAGGGTCAGGTCATGGTTAGGGTTAGGGTTAGGGTTAGGGTTAGGGTTAGGGTTAGGGTTAGGGATAGGGATAGGGATAGGGATAGGGATAGGGATAGGGATAGGGATAGGTTTAGGGTTAGGGTTAGGGTTAGGGTTAGGGTCAGGGTCAGGGTCAGGGTCAGGGTCAGGGTCAGGGTCAGGGTCAGGGTCAGGGTCAGGGTCAGGGTCAGGGTCAGGGTCAGGGTCATGGATAGGGATAGCGATAGCGATAGCGATAGCGATAGCGATAGCGATAGGAATAGGGTGAATGAACACCGAAAGAACAATCCAAGCTTTTTCGTCCTCTTTCTATTGAGATGGAACCAAAACACCTATGCTTGATTTGGGCTGATAACAAACATTTCACTTTGCGATTTCCGTGAGACTGTGCATTCTAACTCCAAAAACACCAATTACAAATAAGCCCAATCAGAGGTTTATCATCGTTTTTCTACGCATATGGAAGCAAAAAGACGGTGTTGTGTTATTTTGGTCTCAATAAAAACACTTTCTGGGTCAATGTGCATTAACACCTGTCAGGGGCTCAGGAGCAGAAGCACAGGGGAGAGAGGAAATGGAGAGCGAAGGGGAGGAATCCGAGGGCAGCGTAGGGGAGTATGACAGTGACCCGAGAGATTCCATGAGCTTCTCCAGCGAATCAGAACATTCCCAGAAGGGGGCGCCGATGGTCAGGGCAAGGGGGGTCCCAGGGGGGACGCACCAGAAGCAAGGGGCCAGCGGGGACTCCCAAAGCAGCAGCGGGGGATCAGGACCAGCTTCCCCACCAGAGCGTAGTGGGGGGGAAGAGTCACATGTGTCAGGACCAGCGTCTCCTCCAGCGGGGAGAGAAGATGAGTCAGGGCTGACCACGCCTCTATCGGAAAGTGGGGGAACGGAGGGGAGGTCAGTTCCAGCTAGCCTCCCCGAAGGGGGGAGCAGTGACAGCAGCAGTGTAACGATCAGAAGGAAAGTGGCAGGCTGGGCGCGCGCGCCAAGTTCAAATGTACAGGCGCGCGGGACAGCAGGAAACCCGGATTGGGAACCAGGTCCTAAAGCCCGCCGGAGGGAGGGGGAAGATTCAGGGGACTCAGCGTCAGAAGAGTCTAGGAAGGGCGAGACCCCGACGGACAGGCGGACCCAGAGGAGGAAAGAACAAAGGAAGAGGTGGAGCAAGGCTAGAGTCTTAAACTGGTGTCAGGGGGGAGGAGATTCAGACGGAGCTTCAGCGGTCTAAAGTTTGAGACGTAGGGTTGCACGCTGCGGCTGTGAAAGTGAAACTGAACTTCAATAAAGACTTTTATACTTAACAACGAAGCGGCGTTGGTCCTTTGTGAGCTGGGACTTCGGGCAGCTCTGACAACACCAAAAAACACGACTTGAAATAAGCGAAAAACAAGATTCTTCTCTATATGTAGCTGGAACCCAAAACAACCTGTTTGGCTTTGTATAGGCTTATTCCACTTTGCTTTGCTAGGGTTAGGGTTAGGGTTAGGGTTAGGGTTAGGTTTAGGGTTAGGGTTAGGGTTAGGGTTAGGGTTAGGGTTAGGGTTAGAGTTAGGGTTAGGGTTAGGGTTAGGGTTAGGGTTAGGGTTAGGGTTAGGGTTAGGGTTGGGGATGGGGTTGTGGTTGGGGTTGGGGTTAGGGATAGGGATAGGGATAGGGTGAGGGTTAGGGTTAGGGTGAATGAACACCGAAAGAACTTTGCAATTTCTGGGTCAATGTGCATTAACACCTAAAAACACGACTTGAAATAAGCGAAAAACAAGATTCTTCTTTCTATGTAGCTGGAACCCCAAAAAAACCTGTTTGGCTTAGTTTAGGCTTATTACACTTCGCTTTGCTAGGGTTAGGGTTAGGGTTCGGGTTCGGGTTCGGGTTCGGGTTCGGGTTCGGGTTCGGGTTCGGATTAGTGCTAGTGTTAGGTTTAGGTTTAGGGTCAGGGTCAGGGTCAGGGTCAGGGTCAGGGTCAGGGTCAGGGTCAGGGTCAGGGATAGGGTTAGGGTTAGGGTTAGGGTCAGGTCATGGTTAGGGTCAGGTCATGATTAGGGTTAGGGATAGGGATAGGGATAGGGATAGGGATAGGGATAGGGGTAGGGATAGGGATAGGGATAGGGATAGGGATAGGGATAGGGGTAGGGTTAGGGTTAGGGTTAGGGATAATAATAATAATAATAATAATAATAATAATAATAATAATAATAAATTTTATTTATATCCCGCCCTCCCCAGCCGAAGCCGGGCTCAGGGCGGCTAACAACAATCAAATAATCAAACAATCAAATAAACCAACATTCTAAAAATATTTCATTATAAAATTAATTAAAATCAGGTTAATGGCAACCATTAAGCAAAACTCTGTGCAGGTTGCCAGAGGAGGGAGTCAGGCTGCGCCCTGACCAAAGGCCTGGTGGAACAACTCTGTCTTGCAGGCCCTGCGGAAAGATGTCAAGTCCCGCAGGGCCCTAGTCTCTTCTGACAGAGCGTTCCACCAGATTGGAGCCGCAGCCGAGAAGGCCCTGGCTCTAGTTGAGGCCAGCCTAACCTCTCTGAGGCCTGGGACCTTCAGGATGTTTTTATTTGCAGACCGTAGGTTTCTTTGTGGGGCATACCAGGAGAGGCGGTCCCGTAGGTACGAGGGTCCTAGGCCGTATAGGGCTTTAAAGGTTAAAACCAGCACCTTAAACCTGATCCTGTACTCCACCGGGAGCCAGTGCAGCTGATATAGCACCGGATGAATGTGGTCTCGCAGCGAAGACCCCATAAGGAGTCTCGCCGTGGCATTCTGCACCCGCTGGAGTTTCTGGGTCAGTCTCAAGGGCAGCCCCACGTAGAGCGAGTTACAATAATCCAGTCTGGAGGTGACCGTCGCATGGATCACAGTGGCTAGGTCAGGGCGAGAGAGATAAGGGGCCAACTGCTTAGCTTGGCGGAGATGAAAAAATGCCGCCTTTGTTATAGCTGTAATCTGCGCCTCCATAGAGAGGGAGGTATCGAAGATTACACCCAAACTCTTAACGGACGGTGCTGGCACTAACTGCACCCCCGCAAGAGATGGGAGTTGCTCCCTCAATCCCATATCGTCCCGTCCCAGCCAGAGGACCTCTGTCTTCGAAGGATTTAACTTCAACCGGCTCCCACGTAACCATCCAGCCACAGCCTCCAGGCATCTGGTCAGTGTGTCTGGGGCCGAGTCAGGATGGCCATCCATCAACAGATAGAGTTGGGTGTCATCGGCATACTGATGGCAACCCAGCCCAAAACTCTGAACAAGCTGGGTGAGGGGGCGCATAAAGATGTTAAAAAGCATCGGGGAGAGAATCGCACCCTGAGGCACTCCACACACCAAGGAGTGGCGCGATGACAATTCCCCCCCAAGCGCCACCCTCTGTCCCCGACCAGAGAGAAACGAGCGCAGCCATTGGAGGACTGTGCCCTGGATCCCCACGTCGGCAAGGCGGTGGTCTAGGAGTTCGTGATCGACCATGTCGAAGGCTGCTGACAGGTCTAGAAGAATCAGCAGCCCTGACCCGCCTCGATCCAGCTGCCTGCGGAGATCATCTGTTAGGGCGACCAGAGCCGTCTCGGTCCCATGACCAGCGCGGAAGCCGGACTGGAATGGATCGAGAGCCGATGTTTCATCCAGAAACCTACCAAGCTGTTCAGCAACCGCTCTCTCAATCACCTTACCCAGGAATGGGAGATTCGAAACCGGGCGGTAATTGGACAGATCTAAGGGATC
Organism: Podarcis raffonei; assembly: GCF_027172205.1. NCBI lineage: Eukaryota > Metazoa > Chordata > Lepidosauria > Squamata > Lacertidae > Podarcis > Podarcis raffonei. Next base: position 27,402,491 of record NC_070620.1, read on the forward strand.
TAATGATGTTTTCTTTAAGAGCGGACGCACCACTGCCTCCTTCAGTTCCCCTGGGAATATCCCGGTGCCAAGGGACAAATTGATGATATCCCCCAGGGGGGCCCGCACCTCATCTGGACACGCTCTAATCAGCCATGACGGGCACGGGTCAAGAGGACAGGTGGTGGGCTTTCCAGCTTGGAGGAGTCTGTCCACATCGGCTGGAGATATCCGGTCAAAGTGGTCCAATACTGGACCCGAGGACAGTCGAGGGGCCTCCAGTTCATTTATTGTGTCCAAATTGGCAGGAAGGTCATGGCGGAGCAACAGGACCTTCTCCGCAAAAAAGCTCGCAAATGCCTCACAGCTGTGTGTCAGATTGTTATTTAAATTTGGCTGTCCTTCAAGGGACGTTAAAGACCTAATTATACTAAATAATTGCGCCGGGCGAGAGCTAGCGGATGCAATGGAGGCCGAGAAGTAAGACTTCTTAGCGGCCTTCACTGCCATCTCATAGGTTTTCATAAAAACCCTATAAGATGTTCTTGAGGGATAGGGATAGGGATAGGGATAGGGATAGGGATAGGGATAGGGATAGGGATAGGGATAGGCATAGGGATAGGGATAGGGATAGGGTGAATGAACACCGAAAGAAGAATCCAAGCTTTTTCGTCCTCTTTCTATTGAGATGGAACGAAAACACCTATGCTTGATTTCGGCTGATAAGAAACATTTCACTCTGCGATTTCCGTGAGACTGTGCATTCTAACTCCAAAAACACCTGTCAGCGCTGCCCAAGGTCCCAGCTCACACAAGACCAACGCTGCTTCTTGCTCAAGTTCAAAAGTCTTTATTGAAGTTCAGTCTCATTTCCAGACGTGCAGCGCGCAACGCTACATCTATCCGTCAGATCATAGAAGTCCCATCTGAATCTCCGCCCCCCTGACACCAGCTTAAGATTCTAGCTTTACTCCACCTCTTCCTCTGTTCCTTCTTTCTCTGGGTCCTTCTGCTAGTCGGAGTCTCTGCCCTCCGAGATTCTTCTGACGCTGATTCTCCCGACTCCTCCTCCCCCCTCTTTCGGGCTTTAGGACCTGGCTCCCAATCCGGGTTTTCTGCTGTCCCGCGCTCCTCCACATTTGAACTTGGCGCGCGCGCGCAGCCTCCCACTTTCCTTCTGACCGTTACACTTGTGTCACTGCTCCCCCTTTCGGGGAGGCTAGCTGGACCTGCCCTTCCCTCCGTCTCCCCACTCCCCGATGGAGGAGACGCTGGTCCTGACTCCCATGCCTCTTCTCCCCCACTGTGCTCTGGTGGGGGAACTGGCCCTACTTCTCCGCTACTCCTTTGGGACTCCCCTCTGGTTCCCTGTTTATGGATCGTCCCCTCTGGGATTCGCCTCGCCCTTACCATAGGCGCCCCCTCCTGGGAATCTTCTGATTCGCTGGAGAAGCTCATGGAATCTCTCGGTCCACTGTCATATTCCCCTACGCTGCCCTCAGATTCTTCCCCTTCGCTCTCCATTTCCTCTCTCCCCTGTGCTTCTGCTCCTGAGCCCCTGACATCCATCCCCCCCTCGAAGCCCCCCCTTCCCCCTCCCCCTCTTCGGGTGTGGGTTCCGGGTGCTCCAGTGCCGTGGGGGTGAGTGCGGGATACCGTTCTTTCCCCCTGGTGTGCAGCCGGCCAGCGGGATCCGGCCAGCCCGCAATGGGCTCGACGACGTTGATCTCCTCTGCTTCCATCTCTCTGCAGTTGTGCTCGAATCCAGGATCCTCCCCCAACACGTCCATGTCCTTCCCTCCCCCTGGTACCTCGGGTGAGGCTGCGTGTAAGGGCCCCCTCAGCAGTTCCCTGCTCCACCCCACCTCCGGTTGATTGTCCCACCAATAGGAGCGGTCTGTGACAAACCCCGAGAGTGACCCCTCCGGGGAGCTTGTTTCTGGCGTCGTCTCCTCAGCTGATGAAAAACCCTGGAACGTACTGGCTGAAAGTGTGGGTGTGAAAAGCCAGTCGTCGAAATACTCTGCCGGCATAGGTCTGTGTGGGAAGAGTGCATGGAACTCGTCTTTGAGGTAGTGCTCCTCCACGGCATAGCACGGTACCCACCTGTTGGCGCTGGCCGGGGTACCTTCCCTGGCGAGGAGATATTCCACTCCCTCTTCCCCCCACCTCGAGTCCAAAATCTCCGTGACCTCGTTGAGTGGCGTCGCCCTCTGGGACCCCTCCCCTGTTGGCGATTTGCTAAGTGGGTCTGGCGCGTTCCCTGGCGCCTGAAACATGTGGGGTGCCTTGTAGGGTGTGAGCACTGACCTATGAAAGACTGGGTGCATTCTGGAGCCCTCCGGGAGTGTCAACCGGAAGGCCACTGGATTGATTTGTGCCGCGACCTGGTAAGGCCCCAGCTGCTTGTGTCTGAGCTTCTTCTTAGCTAACGTTCTGGCCGGCACTGCCTGGGCTGCTAACCAGACCCAGTCCCCCACCTGGATGTCTTCCCCGACCCTCCTGTGCCTGTCTGCCTGCATCTTGTAGGCGTGTTTCGCTAGTTCCAAGTCCCTTCGGAGTTGCTCGTGGACCTCCTGTAACTCTGCTGCTAAGTGCTCTGCCCCCCGTGGCTCCCCCTCCCCCTTGGTCTCTAACCCCGGGAAGGTTCTGGGATGGCGCCCATTGTTGGCGAAGAACGGTGTCACCCCTGTAGACCCGTGCTTCGTGTTGTTGTAGGCAAACTCGGCCAGCGGTAGGTAGTCCACCCAGGTCGAGGGCTGTTGATTCGCGTAGCATCGCAGGTACTGCTGCATGATGGCGTTGACCCTCTCCGCTTGTCCGTTGGTCTGCGGGTGTCGTGCCGACGCTAAGTTGATCTTGACGTTCAGGATGCCCAGCAGCTTCTGCCAGAAGCTCGAGATGAATTGGCGGCCCCGGTCGGACAGGATGGACCGCGGCAAGCCGTGAGCTTTGAACACGTGGTCTATGAACAGCTTGGCCGTCTGTTCCGCTGTGGCCACCTTCGCGCAAGGAATGAAGTGCGCAATCTTGGTGGACAGGTATACGACCACGAGTACCGCTGTTTTGCCTCACGAGCTGGGCAGATCTGTGACAAAGTCCAGGGCCACTCTCTCCCACGGTCCGAGCGGTGTCTGCAGCGGTTCCAGCAGACCCGCCGGCTTCCTGTGTACTGGTTTGGCCCTTTGGCAGGTGTCACACCTGGAGACGTAATCCGCGACTTCTCCCCTCACCTTGGGCCACCAAAAGTCCCTGGTTACTAATTACACCATCTTGTCCTTGCCAAAGTGCCCAGCGCTGGGCGCGCCATGTAACTGCTGCAGGACTTTCGCGCGGAGGTCGTCTCCCGGTACGTAGATAACAAACATGTCACTCTTCGATTTTTGGGTGAATGTGCATTCTAACCCCAAAAACTCCAATTTGAAATAAGCCCAATCAGAGCTTTATCAACTTTTTTTTATGTAGGTTGAACCCAAAACACCTTTTTGTTTTGGTTGGGGGTGATTCTGGTGCACACCCAAAAAACACCATGTGAATTGAAATAAGCCCAATCAAAGCTTATTTGTCTTCTTTCTACGCATATGGAAGCGAAAAGACGGTGTTGTGTTATTTTGGTCTCATTACACACAATTTACGATTTCTGGGTCAATGCGCATTAACACCAAAGAACACGACTTGAAACAAGCGAAATCCAAGATTCTTCTTTCTATGTATCTGGTACCCAAAAAAACCTGTTTGGCTTTGTTTAGGCTTATCACACTTCGCTTTGCTAGGGTTAGGGTTAGGGTTAGGGTTAGGGTGAATGAACACCGAAAGAACTTTGCAATTTCTGGGTCAATGTGCATTAACACTAAAGAACACGACTTAAAATAAGCAAATGCAAGATTCTTCTTTCTATGTAGCTGGAACCCAACACAACCTGTTTGGCTTTGTTTAGGCTTATTACACTTCGCTTTGCCATTTGTGGGTGAATGAACACCGAAAATACAATCCAAGCTTATTCGTCCTCTTTCTATTGAGATGGAACCAAAACACCTATGCTTGATTTGGGCTGATAACAAATATGTCACTCTGCAATTTTTGTGTGAATGTGCATTCTAACCCCATAAGCACCAATTTGAAAACCCCAATCAGAGCTTCATCATATTCTTTTTATGTAGATTGAACCCAAAAGACGATAGAAGATGACCCTCCCGATAAGGATGATGATGATTTTCCTGAGTGGCATGCTGCAGATATGAAAGCCCGAGGGACAATTGTTTTGAGTGTTGCAGACCACTTGCTGGTCAAGAGACTGCACGAGCTGTTTGGCATAAACTGAGAGATATGCATTTGAAACAGAATGCTGGTTCCAGTGTGATTTTCTTCAAGAAGCTGTGCAGGCTGCAGTTGGAGAAAGGTGGTGTCAGCGCTGCCCAAGGTCCCAGCTGACACAAGACCAACGCTGCTTCTTCCTCAAGTAAAAAGGTCTTTATTGAAGTTCAGTTTCATTTCCAGACGCGCAGCGCGCAACGCTACGTCTATGCCTCAGACCGTAGAAGTCCCATCTGAATCTCCTCCCCCCTGACACCAGCTTAAGATTCTAGCCTTACTCCACCTCTTCCTCTGTTCCTTCTTTCTCTGGGTCCTCCTGCTAGTCGGAGTTTCAGCCCTCCTAGATTCTTCTGACGCTGAGTCCCCCGACTCTCCTTCCCCCCTCCTTCGGGCTTTAGGACCTGGCTCCCAATCCGGGTCTTCTGCTGTCCCGCGCTCCTCCACATTTGAACTTGGCGCGCGCGCGCAGCCTCCCACTTTCCTTCTGACCGTTACACTGCTGTCACTACTCCCTCCTTCGGGGAGGCTAGCTGGACCTGGCCTTCCCTCCGTTTCCCCACTCCCCGATGGGGGCGTGGTTACCCCTGACTCATCTTCTCTCCCCGCTGGAGGAGAAGCTGGTCCTGACTCATGTGACTCTCCCCTGCTCTTCTGCTCCTGAGCCTCTGACAACACCAATTACAAATAAGCCCAATCAGAGCTTTATTATATATTTTTTATGTAGATGGAACCCAAAAAACCTTTTTGCTTTGGTTGGGGGTGATTCTGGTGCATACCCAAATACACCATGTAAATTGAAATAAGCCCAATCAAATCTTATTCATCGTCTTTCTACACATTTGGAAGTGAAAAGAAGGTGTTGTGTTATTTTGGTCTCATTATACACACTTTGCGATATCTGGGTCAATGTGCGTTAACACCAAAGAACACGACTTGAAATGAGCGAAATCTAAGATTCTTCTTTCTATGTAGCTGGAACCCAAAACAACCTGTTTGGCTTTGTTTAGGCTTATAAACACTTCGCTTTGCTAGGGTTAGGGTTAGGGTTAGGGTTAGGGTTAGGGTTAGGGTTAGGGTTAGGGTTAGGGTTAGGGTTAGGGTTAGGTTAGGGTTAGGTCACCGTTAGGGTTAGGGTTGGGGTTGGGGTTTGGGTTGGGGTTCTGGTTGGGGTTAGGGTTAGGGTTAGGGTTAGGGTTAGGGTTAGGGTTAGGGTTAAGGTGAATGAACACCGAAAGAACAATCCAAGCTTTTTCGTCCTCTTTCTATTGAGATGGAACCAAAACACCTATGCTTGATTTGGGCTGATAACAAACATGTTACTCTGCGATTTTTGGGTGAACGTGCATTCTGACCCCAAAAACACCAATTTGAAATAAGCCCAATCAAAGCTTATTCGTCTTCTTTCTACGCATATGGAAGCGAAAAGATGGTTGTCAGAGCTGCCCGAGGTCCCAGCTCACAAAGGACCAACGCCGGTTCGTTGTTATGTACGAAAGTCTTTATTAAAGTTCAGTTTCGCTTTCACAGCCGCAGCGTGCAGCTCTACGTCTCAAACTCTAGACCGCTGAAGCTCCGTCTGAATCTGCTCCCCCCAGACACCAGTTTAAGACTCTAGCCTTGCTCCACCTCTTCCTTTGCTCTTTCCTCCTCTGGTTCCGCCTGTCCGACGGGGTCTCGCCCTTCCTAGACTCTTCTGACGCTGAGTCCCCTGAGTCTTCCCCCGGCCTCCGGCGGGCTTTAGGACCTGGTTCCCAATCCGGGTTTTCTGCTGTCCCGCGCGCCTGTACATTTGAACTTGGCGCGCGCGCCCAGCTGGCAACCTTCCTCCTGACCGTTACACTGCTCCTGTCACTGCTTCCCCCTTCGGGGAGGCTAGCTGGAACTGACCTCCCCTCCGTTCCCCCACTCTCCGATAGAGGCGTGGTCAGCCCTGACTCATCTTCTCTCCCCGCTGGAGGAGACGCTGGTCCTGACACATGAGACTCTTCCCCCCCCACTACGCTCTGGTGGGGATGCTGGTCCTGATCTCCCGCTGCTGCTTTGGGAGTCCCCGCTGGCCCCTTGTTTCTTGTGCGTCCCCCCTGGGACCCCCCTTGCCCTGACCATCGGCGCCCCCTTCTGGGAATCTTCTGATTCGCTGGAGAAGCTCATGGAATCTCTCGGGTCACTGTCATACTCCCCTACGCTGCCCTCAGATTCTTCCCCTTCGCTCTCCATTTCCTCTCTCCCCTGTGCTTCTGCTCCTGAGCCCCTGACATCCATCCCCCCCTCGAAGCCCCCCCTTCCCCCTCCCCCTCTTTCCCACTGTGCTCTGGTGGGGGAACTGGTCCTGATCCTCCGCTACTCCCTTGGGAGTCCCCTCTGGTTCCTTGTTTATGGAGCGTCCCCCCTGGGACTCGCCTCGCCCTTATCATAGGCGCCCCCTCCTGGGAATCTTCTGATTCGCTGGAGAAGCTCATGGAATCTCTCGGGCCACTGTCATATTCCCCTACGCTCCCCTCTGATTCCTCTCCTCCGCTCTCTATTTGCTCTCTCCCCTGCTCTTCTGCTCCTGAGCCTCTGACAGGTGGTGATTTGCCTAGCCATCTATCTCAGTTAAAGCGTCTCAGACAGGACCTTGTTCAGCGAGACCTGGCTATTTCAGAGGCTGTGTTTGCAATGCTGATGATAAATAGCCTAGACGATTCTTACGATGGAGTAGCTTCCCAGATTTCTACCATGCCTTCTGACCGGCTAACAGAAGATTATGTGTCTAGCGTGCTCCTGAATGAGTGGGATCGCAGACAGGCTGTTAGAGAAAGCCGGGAAAATGGTGCTGTTAAAAATGTGCCTAAGTCTCCAGCAGGGGAAAGTGAAAGTGAAACTGCTGCTGTTAAAGCACTAAAGTTGAAGCGGTGCTTTTCGTGTGGAGCACAAGGCCATTTGAGTTTTCAGTGCAGCAAGAAAACTTCAAAGAAGAAGTGAAACTTCAGAGGCAGAGGGGGAGGAGTAGGAAATCCCCAAGCACCTGCTACTTCAAAGGCTTTGATCTCTCACTGCTCCAATCAACGTGGGTGGAGTTTCTTCGTGGTCAACTCTGGCTGTTCAAACCACATGGCCAAAGATAAGGATCTCTTTGTTCAGCTTGAAAAGCAAGAGAAAAAAATTCATCAAGCAGATGGGACAGTTCTCAAGTTTGGCTAAGGGAACTGTTTTTTTAAAGAGCCTGAATGCAACAATTAAGAATGTCCTGTATGCGCCTGATATTCAGGACAATTTGTTGAGTGATTCCCAGCTTGATCGTCAGGGGTTTAAGGTGGTGTTTGCTAAATCTCGCTGTGAAATTCGTCGAGATGGCAAGCTCATTTTATATGCAAAATGTGTTAATGGTTTGTAGCAATTGCCTTTTGTTTCAGGTACAAGTACTGCAGAAGCAACTGAGAAAGAGTGTTGCAATTTGTCTGTTGATAAGAATGAGAAGTTGCATGACCAATGTATTCATTATTACCACCGTGTTTATGGTCATTTGAATTTCCAGGCTGTGGCAAAAATGCCTGATATGGTTCAGGGTATGAAGTTGAAAGAATGTCCCTACCACATGAAATGTGTTTCTTGTGCTGAGAGTAAGGCAAGGCAAGCTCCCAAAGGTACAGAGTCTGGGAGAGAGGCCAAGAAACCATACGAAGTCATTCATGCAGACTTAGTGGGGCCTCTAGCGCTTTCTAGAGGCAATTCAAGGTTTTTCATGGTTTTGATAGATGCCTATTCAAGGTATGTTTGGGTCTATATGTTGCAGAAAAAGTCTGAAGCCTTTTCCAAGTTTCGCCAGTTTTGTAAATGGCTCAAGAATGTACATAATGAGAATGTACGTTGTCTTTTCACTGACAGAGGAGGTGAGTTTTGTTCAGAGGAGTTTGAGAGTTTTCTTTCTGAACAGGGCATTGAGCATAGGACTGGCACGCCCAGATCACCCTGGCAGAATGGTTTATGTGAGAGAATAAACCAGACCCTGCAGCAAGGAATCAGAACACTGTTACATGATTCGGGGCTGCTCAATCCCTATTGGGCCGAAGCTCTTTCGTTTTTCTGTTACGTGTATAACAGGAGGTATCAGTCTGCTGTAAATTGCAACCCATACGAGATGCTTCACAAAAGAAAGCCATGTGTAAAGCATTTTAAAATTTTTGGGTCGGAGGTTTGGGTGCACACCTCGCAGGGTGACAAACTGAGCAAGCGTGGAGAACATGGTGTTTTCCTAGGATATGAGAAAGGGTCTTATCGTGTCCTGATCACAGACACGAAAACCATCAGGCTGAGCAGGAGTATTGATGACAATCCAAAATGGGACAGAGTTGGCGTTTTTCAGTGCCATCCCATTTGTGATGATGGTGCAAAAGGGGCAAAGACAGTTAAGAGGGAGGCAAGTTCTGATGTGATTGATAATCCTGATGCCGATGTAGATTCGGATGGTGGCACAGATTATCAAAGCCCAAAAGCCTCAGGAGAGTCTGACGCAGATTCAGACTTAGCAGCTTCATATACTTTAGCTCCCCATTCTCCCAAAGAGGAGGAAGCACCAGAACAAGAGGATCAGAGAGTTTTGCGCAGATCCGAGAGAACAACCAAGGGTGTACCACCAAAAAGGTTTTCTGAAGAGTTCGCCAAGACTGCGGTCACATGCAACTCTGGTGTGGTTTTTAAACCAGGCATGAAGTGTGCTGAGAGTAATAGTACAAAACGCTTTATTTATTTCCTTACCTGACCTAAAGTGGTTCATGTATAATATGTTTAAAGGATCAGGATTGAAGGAGCAAGTGTGTTTGAGTACAAAAAGTGTTTTGTTTAAATCTGCCTAAATGAGCAATGTTAATTTGCATGTGAGAAAGAGAAACGTGTATGAAGATTTTTCTAGAAGCTGCTTTTTCACTTGAGTATTCACAATGCGTATTTTGTGTGAACTACAGATTGAGGTTTATGTTTTAACTCTTTCCTAATAGACACAGAGTGATTGTAGTAACTGTTTAATGATGTGTTAAAGTGTCCTAGAAAAAGGGGGAGAGAGGTACCTGCAAATATGTTAACCAAGGTTGTAAGCAGAGAACAACTTTTGGAGTGTGTGTGTAAATTGCAGTTATGTTAAAGATTCTTGAAATGGTCGGATGAAATGGGGGAGGATGAGGAGATTTCACCCCTCCCATATCCAAGAATCTCCTGAGGAGTCTGCTGATTCTCCAGAGAGGAGGAGGCGTGTTCTGCTTTCTACTTATTCTGCTCCAGCACCACACCAAAGAGTCAGTCAGTCAGTCAGTCAGTCAGTCAGTCAGTCAGTGTGTCGGAGAGAGAGAGAGTTAGAGAGAGATTGTGTGTTTAGATAAGGTTGCTGCTAAGAGCAGCTGCAGACACTCAGTGCGGTTCAGCATTCATTTATGCTTACACCTATTTAGCTCTGTATATAGTTGTATTATAGTTGTAGTTATAGAATAAAGAAGATATTCTACAGAGCTGCTCTCTGAGTTGTTTATATACTCTGCTAGACTCAGCTGTACTCTGCTGTGCAACGACCGTCTTCTTGTGGAAGTGAATCCGGTGCTCACAACTCTAAGCTGTGAGTCCATAGCACTTTGACCTGTTCCAGTGCAGAAGGTGGTCTCTGGAAGTGCTACCCAGCTCGCCTAGCCCAGTCGGGGCTGAAGTGGATGAGTCCAGTTCGTGGCACTGGCTCAAGGGCGATGCTGACAGAAGGAACAATCCAAGCGAATTCGTCCTCTTTCTATTGAGATGGCTGATAACAAACATTTCACTGCGATTTCTGGGTCAATGTGCATTAACACCAAAGAACACGATTTGAAATAGGCGAAATCCAAGATTCTTCTTTCTATGTATCTGGAACCCAAAAAAACCTGTTTGGCTTTGTTTAGGCTTATTAGACTTCGCTTTGCTAGGGTTAGGGTTAGGGTTAGGGTTAGGGTGAATGAACACTGAAAGAACAATCCAAGCTTATTCGTCCTCTTTCTATTGAGATGGAACCAAAACACGCATGCTTGATTTGGGCTGATAACAAACATTTCACTCTGCGATTTTTGGGTGAATGTGCATTCTAACCCCAAAAACACCAATTTGAAATAAGCCCAATCACAGCTTTATCATCTTCTTTTTATGTAGATGGAACCCAAAACACCTTTTTGCTGTGGTTGGGGGTGATTCTGGTGCACACCCAAAAAACACCATGCGAATTGAAATAAGCCCAATCAAAGCTTATTCGTCTTCTTTCTACGCATAGGGAAGTGAAAAGACGGTGTTGTGTTATTTTGGTCTTATTACACACACTTTGCAATTTCTGGGCCAAAGTGCATTAACACCAAAGAACACGATTTGAAATAAGCCAAATCCAAGATTCTTTTTTCTATGTAACTGGAACCCAAAACAACCTGTTTGGCTTTGTTTAGGCTTATTGGACTTCGCTTTGCTAGGGTTAGGGTTACAGTAAGGGTTAGGGTTAGGGTGAATGAACACCGAAAGAACAATCCAAGCTTATTCGTCCTCTTCCTATTGAGATGGAACCAAAACACCTATGCTTGATTTGGGCTGATAACAAACATTTCACACTGCGATTTTTGGGTGAATGTGCATTCTAACCCCAAAAACACCAATTTGAAATAAGCCCAATCAGAGCTTTATCATCTTCTTTTTATGTAGATGGAACCCAAAACACCTTTTTGCTGTGGTTGGGGGTGATTCTGGTGCACACCCAAAAAACACCATGTGAATTGAACTAAGCCCAATCAAAGCTTATTCGTCTTCTTTCTTCGCATATGGAAGTGAAAAGACGGTGTTGTGTTATTTTGTTCTCATTACACACACTGTGATTTCTGGGTCAATGTGCATTATCACCAAAGAACAAGATTTGAAAGAAGCGAAATCCAAGTTTCTTCTTTCTATGTATCTGGAACCCAAAAAAACCTGTTTGGCTTTGTTTAGGCTTATTAGACTTCGCTTTGCTAGGGTTACGGTTAGGGTTAGGGTGAATGAACACCAAAAGAACAATCCAAGCTTATTCGTCCTCTTTCTATTGAGATGGAACTAAAACACCTATGCTTGATTAGGGCGGATAACAAACATGTCACTCTGCGATTTTTGGGCGAATGTGCATTCTAACTCCAAAAACACCAATTTGAAATAAGCCCAATCAGAGCTTTATCATCTTCTTTTTATGTAGATGGAACCCAAAACACCTTTTTGCTTTGGTTGGGGGTGATTCTGGTGCACACCCAAAAAACACCAAGCGAATTGAACTAAGCCCAATCAAAGCTTATTCGTCTTCTTTCTTCGCATATGGAAGTAAAAAGACGGTGTTGTGTTATTTTGTTCTTATTACACACTGTCAGCGCTGCCCAAGGTCCCAGCTCACACAAGACCAACGCTGCTTCTTGCTCAAGTTAAAAAGTCTTTATTGAAGTTCAGTCTCATTTCCAGACGCGCAGCGCGCAACGCTACATCTATCCATCAGACCGTAGAAGTCCCATCTGAATCTCCTCCCCCCTGACACCAGCTTAAGATTCTAGCCTTACTCCACCTCTTCCTCTGTTCCTTCTTTCTCTGGGTCCTTCTGCTAGTCGGAGTCTCAGCCCTCCGAGATTCTTCTGACGCTGATTCTCCCGACTCCTCCCCCCCTCTCTTTCGGGCTTTAGGACCTGGCTCCCAATCCGGGTTTTCTGCTGTCCCGCGCTCCTCCACATTTGAACTTGGCGCGCGCGCGCAGCCTCCCACTTTCCTTCTGACCGTTACACTTGTGTCACTGCTCCCCCTTTCGGGGAGGCTAGCTGGACCTGGCCTTCCCTCCGTCTCCCCACTCCCCGATGGAGGAGAAGCTGGTCCTGACTCACGTGACTCTTCCCCCCCACTGTGCTCTGGCGGGGGAACTGGCCCTACTCCTCCGCTACTCCTTTGGGACTCCCCTCTGGTTCCTTGTTTATGGATCGTCCCTCCTGGGATTCGCCTCGCCCTTACCATAGGCGCCCCCTCCTGGGAATCTTGTGATTCGCTGGAGAAGCTCATGGAATCTCTCGGTCCACTGTCATATTCCCCTACGCTCCCCTCTGATTCCTCTCCTCCGCTCTCTATTTGCTCTCTCCCCTGCTCTTCTGCTCCTGAGCCTCTGACACACACACTGCGATTTCTCGGTCAATGTGCATTATCACCAAAGAACAGGATTTGAAAGAAGCGAAATCCAAGATTTTTCTTTCTATGTATCTGGAACCCAAAGAAACCTGTTTGGCTTTGTTTAGGCTTATTAGACTTCGCTTTGCTAGGGTTAGGGTTAGGGTTAGGGTGAATGAACACCGAAAGAACAATCCAAGCTTATTTGTCCTCTTTCTATTGAGATGGAACCAAAACACCTATGCTTGATTTGGGCTGATAACAAATATTTCACTCTGCGATTTTTGGGTGAATGTGGATTCTAACCCCAAAAACACCAATTTGAAATAAGCCCAATCACAGCTTTATCATCTTCTTTTTATGTAGATGCAACCCAAAACACCTTTCTGCTTTGGTTGGGGGTGATTCTGTTGCACACCCAAAAAACACCATGCGAATTGAACTAAGCCCAATCAAAGCTTGTTCGTCGCCTTTCTACGCGTATGGAAGCAAAAAGACGGTGTTGTGTTATTTTGGTCTTATTACACACACTTTGCGATTACTGGGTCAATGTGCATTAACACCAAAGAACACGACTTGAAATAAGCAAAATCCAAGATTCTTCTTTGTATGTGGCTGGAACCCAAAACAACCTGTTTGGCTTTGTTTAGGCTTATTACACTTCGCTTTGCTAGGGTTAGGGTTAGGGTTAATGTTAGGGTTGGGGTTAGGGTTAGGGTTAGGGTTAGGGTTAGGGTTAGGGTAGGGTTAGGGTTAGGGTAAGGGTTAGGGTTAGGGTGAATGAACACCGAAAGAACAATCGAAGCTTATTCGTCCTCTTCCTATTGAGATGGAACCAAAACACCTATGCTTGATTTGGGCTGATAACAAACATTTCACACTGCGATTTTTGGGCGAATGTGCATTCTAACCCCAAAAACACCAATTTGAAATAAGCCCAATCAGAGCTTTATCATCTTCTTTTTATGTAGATGGAATCCAAAACACCTGTCAGAGGCTCAGGAGCAGAAGAGCAGGGGAGAGAGCAAATAGAGAGCGGAGGAGAGGAGGACGTCAAGGAGGTCCTGCAGAGACTACGGGAGCACAGACTTTACGCCAAGCTGGAGAAGTGCCAGTTCGACACGACAGAGGTGGATTTCCTGGGCTACAAGCTGTCCGACAAGGGACTTGCCATGGACAGCGCCAAGGTCCGCTCGGTGTTGGACTGGAAGAGCCCGCGCAACCGGAAACAGGTCCAGAAGTTCGTCGGTTTCGCCAACTTTTATCGCAAGTTCATCAAGGGGTTCGCGAAGGAGACAGCGGCCATCACGGACACCCTCAGCTCCAAGAAGAAGAAGTTCACCTGGACGGACCAGGCGGAGCAGTCCTTTCGGAGGCTCAAGCGTCTCTTCGCGTCCGAAGAACAGCTGCTACACGTAAACCCCAGCAAACCGATGAGGGTTGAAACGGACGCCTCGGACAGAGCGGTGGGGGCGGTCCTGTTGCAGCAAGATCCGCAAGGGGACTGGAGACCGTGCGCATTCTACTCCAGGAAGCTCAGCACGTCGGAGCAGAACTACACCATCTGGGACAGGGAGTTGCTGGCCATTCATGCAGCCTTCAAGGCGTGGCGGCACTTCCTCGTCGGAGCCAGACACACAGTGCAGGTCCGCACGGACCATAAGAACCTGGAGTACTGGCGCACGGCGAAGTTCCTGAACCAGAGACATATCCGCTGGGCGGAGTTCTTTGCGGATTTCGATTTCCGGATAGAATACATCCCGGGAGACAACAACGTCATGGCGGATGCGCTATCCAGGAAGCCGCAGTATCTCGAGGAAGCGGCACCGGCAGCGGCCAAACACATTTTCGCACCAGAGGTGTGGGCGTGCGCTTCAGCCGCCGTGGACCTGGACGCAGCGCGTCGCGCGCTATAGGCGGATTCGTTTGCGCAATCCAAGATGGAGGAGGTGCGAAACGGCACAGCGAGGGACGACGAGTTCCAGATACGCGACGGACTACTCCTCCGCAAAGGGGCTCTCTACGTACCGGGAGACGACCTTCGCGCGAGAGTCTTGCAGCAGCTGCACGACGCGCCCAGCGCTGGGCACTTCGGCAAGGACAAGACGGCGGAATTAGTCACCAGGGACTTTTGGTGGCCCAAGGTGAGGGGAGAAGTTGTGGATTACGTTTCCAGGTGTGACACCTGCCAAAGGGCCAAGCCAGTACACAGGAAGCCGGTGGGTCTGCTGGAACCGCTGCAGACGCCGCTCGAACCATGGGAGAAAGTGGCCCTGGACTTTGTTACAGATCTGCCCAGCTTGCGCGGCAAAACAGAGGTACTCGTGGTCGTAGACCTCTTCACCAAGATGGCACATTTCATTCCGTGCGCGAAGGTGGCCACAGCGGAACAGACCGCCAAGCTGTTCATAGACCACATGTTCAAAGCTCACGGCTTGCCGCGGTCCATCCTGTCCGACTGGGGCCGCCAATTCATCTCGAACTTCTGGCAGAAGCTGCTGGGCATCCTGAACGTCAAGATCAACTTAGCGTCGGCACGACACCCGCAGACCAACGGACAAGCGGAGAGGGTCAACGCCATCATGCAGCAGTACCTGCGATGCTACGCCAATCAACAGCCCTCGACCTGGGTGGACTACCTACCGCTAGCCGAGTTTGCCTACAACAACACGAAGCACGGGTCTACAGGGGTGACACCGTTCTTCGCCAACAATGGGCGCCACCCCAGAACCTTCCCGGGGTTGGAGACCGAGGCAGAGGGGGAGCCACGGGGGGCAGAGCACTTAGCCGCAGAGTTACAGGAGGTCCATGAGCAACTCCGAAGGCACTTGGAACTCGCGAAACACGCCTACAAGATGCAGGCAGACAGGCACAGGAGGGGCGGGGAAGACATCCAGGTGGGGGACTGGGTCTGGTTAGCAGCCCAGGCAGTGCCGGCCAGAACGTTAGCTAAGAAGAAGCTCAGGCACAAGCAACTGGGACCTTACCAGGTCGCGGCACAAATCAATCCAGTGGCCTTCCGGTTGACACTCCCGGAGGGCTCCAGAATGCACCCAGTCTTTCATAGGTCAGTGCTCACACCCTACAAGGCACCCCACAGGTTTCAGGCACCAGGGAACGCACCAGACCCACGTAGCAAATCGCCAACAGGGGAGGGGTCCCAGAGGGCGACGACACTCAACGAGGTCACAGAGATTTTGGACTCGAGATGGGGGGAAGAGGGAGTGGAATATCTCCTCGCCAGGGAAGGTACCCCGGCCAGCGCCAACGAGTGGGTACCGTGCTATGCCGTGGAGGAGCACTACCTCAAAGACGAGTTCCATTCAATCTTCCCACACAGACCCATGCCGGCGGAGTATTTCGACGACTGGCTTTTCACACCCACACTTTCAGCCAGTACGTTCCAGGGTTTCTCATCAGCTGAGGAGCCGACGCCAGAAACAAGCTCCCCGGAGGGGTCACTCTCGGGGTTGGTCACAGACCGCTCCTATTGGTGGGACACTCAACCAGAGGTGGGGTGGAGCAGGGAACTGCTGAGGGGGCCCTTACACACAGCCTCACCCGAGGGACCGGGTGGAGAGGAGGACATGGACGTGTTGGGGGAGGATCCTGGATTTGAGCACAACAGCAGAGAAATGGAAGCAGAGGAAATCGACGCCGACGAACCCATCGCGGGCGGGCCTGATCCCGCTGGCCGGTTGCACACCAGGGGGAGAGAACGGCATCCAGCACTCACACCCACAGCACTGGAGCACCCGGAACCCACACCCGAAGAGGGGGAGGGGGGAAGGGGGGGCTTCGAGGGGGGGTTGGATGTCAGGGGCTCAGGAGCAGAAGCACAGGGGAGAGAGGAAATGGAGAGCGGAGGAGAGGAATCCGAGGGGAGCGTAGGGGAATATGACAGTGACCCGAGAGATTCCATGAGCTTCTCCAGCGAATCAGAAGATTCCCAGAAGGGGGCGCCTATGGTAAGGACGAGGGGGGTCCCAGGGGGGACGCTCCAGAAGCAAGGGGCCAGCGGGGACTCCCAAAGCAGCAGCGGAGGATCAGGACCAGCTCCCCCACCAGAGCACAGTGGGGGGGAAGAGTCACATGTGTCAGGGCCAGCCTCTCCTCCAGCAGGGAGAGAAGATGAGTCAGGGCTGACCACGCCTCCACCGGAAAGTGGGGAAACGGAGGGAAGGCCAGGTCCAGCTAGCCTCCCCGAAGGAGGGAGTAGTGACAGCAGTGTAACGGTCAGAAGGAAAGTGGGAGGCTGGGCGCGCGCGCCAAGTTCAAATGTGGAGGAGCGCGGGACAGCAGGAAACCCGGATTGGGAGCCAGGTCCTAAAGCCCGACGGAGGGAGGGGGAAGAGTCAGGGGACTCAGCGTCAGAGGAGTCTAGGAAGGGAGAGACCCCGACGGGCAGGCGGACCCAGAGGAGGAAAGAACAAAGGAGGAGGTGGAGCAAGGCTAGAATCTTAAACTGGTGTCAGGGGGGAGGAGATTCAGATGGAGCTTCAGCGGTCTAGAGTTTGAGACGTAGTGCTGCACGCTGCGGCTGTGGAAGTGAAACTGAACTTCAATAAAGACTTTTATACTAAACAACGAAGCAGCGTTGGTCCTTGGTGAGCTGGGACCTCGGGCGGCACTGACAATACCCTTAAATTTTTACTTATAAAGAACCATTTTTTCATATTCCTTTATACCATTACAGCTAGAAACCACTTAATTTCAATCCAGCATCATTCAACATTCCTTAATTTTACAATATTTATGTAAATAGTCCTTAATTTTTTTCCAATCTTCTTCTGCCGACTCTTCTCCCTGGTCACGGATTCTGCCAGTCATTTCTGCCAATCCCATACAGTCAATCAGCTTCATCTGCCATTCTTCCAGAGTGGGTAAATCTTGTGTCTTCCAATACTTTGCAATGAGTATTCTTGCTGCTGTTGTGGCATACATAAAAAACGTTCTATCCTTCTTTGACACCAATTGGCTGACCATGCCCAAGAGAAAGGCCTCTGGTTTCTTCAAGAAAGTATATTTAAATACCTTTTTCAATTCATTATATATCATTTCCCAGAAAGCCTTAATCCTGGGGCACGTCCACCAAAGGTGAAAGAATGTACCTTCAGTCTCTTTACATTTCCAACATTTATTATCGGGCAAATGATAGATTTTTGCAAGCTTGACTGGGGTCATGTACCACCTATACATCATTTTAATAATATTCTCTCTTAAGGCATTGCATGCCGTAAATTTAATCCCAGTGGTCCACAACTGTTCCCAGTCAGCAAACATAATATTATGTCCTATGTTTTGTGCCCATTTAATCATTACAGATTTAACCGTCTCATCCTGAGTATTCCATTTCAACAGCAAATTATACATTTTTGACAAAGTCTTAGTTTTGGGTTCTAACAGTTCTGTTTCCAATTTAGATTTTTCCACCTGGAAACCAACTTTCTTATCCAAATTGTAAGCCTCCATTATCTGATAATAATGAAGCCAGTCTCGCACTTTATCTTTTAATTTCTCAAAACTGTGCAATTTCAGTCTGTCCCCTTCTTGTTCCAAAATTTCCCAATATTTTGGCCATTTGGCCTCCATATTGAGTTTTTTCTGAGCCTTAGCCTCCATTGGTGACAACCACCTTGGGGTTTTATTTTCCAGTAAATCCTTATATCTAATCCAAACCTTAAACAATGCTTTCCTGACAATATGGTTTTTAAATGCTTTGTGTGCTTTAACCTTGTCGTACCACAGATATGCATGCCACCCAAAAACATTGTTAAAACCTAAATCCAAAATGTCTGTATTCTCAAGAAGCAGCCAGTCTTTCAACCAGCAGAATGCTGCTGATTCATAATAGAGTTTAAAGTCTGGCAGGGCAAATCCACCCCTTTCCTTTACATCAGTTAATATCTTAAATTTTATTCTAGGCTTCTTGCCCTGCCGGACAAATTTAGAAATGTCTTTCTGCCACTTCTTGAAACAGTCCATCTTGTCCAAAATTTGCAATGTTTGAAACAAAAACAACATTCTGGGCAATACATTCATCTTTATAGCTGCAATTCGACCCAACAAGGAAAGCTTCAAATTTGACCAAATTTCTAAATCTTTTTTCACTTCAGCCCAACATTTTTGATAATTATCTTTAAACAAATTCCCATTTTTAGCTGTCATATTAATCCCCAGGTGTCAGAGGCTCAGGAGCAGAAGAGCAGGGGAGAGAGCAAATAGAGAGCGGAGGAGAGGAATCAGAGGGGAGCGTAGGGGAATATGACAGTGGACCGAGAGATTCCATGAGCTTCTCCAGCGAATCAGAAGATTCCCAGGAGGGGGCGCCTATGGTAAGGGCGAGGCGAGTCCCAGGAGGGACGATCCATAAACAAGGAACCAGAGGGGAGTCCCAAAGGAGTAGCGGAGGAGTAGGGCCAGTTCCCCCACCAGAGCACAGTGGGGGGGAAGAGTCACGTGAGTCAGGACCAGCTTCTCCTCCATCGGGGAGTGGGGAGACGGAGGGAAGGCCAGGTCCAGCTAGCCTCCCCGAAAGGGGGAGCAGTGACACAAGTGTAACGGTCAGAAGGAAAGTGGGAGGCTGCGTGCGCGTGCCAAGTTCAAATGTGGAGGAGCGCGGGACAGCAGAAGACCCGGATTGGGAGCCAGGTCCTAAAGCCCGAAAGAGGGGGGGGGGAAGAGTCGGCAGAATCAGCGTCAGAAGAATCTAGGAGGGCTGAGACTCCGACTAGCAGAAGGACCCAGAGAAAGAAGGAACAGAGGAAGAGGTGGAGTAAGGCTAGAATCTTAAGCTGGTGTCAGGGGGGAGGAGATTCAGATGGGACTTCTACGGTCTGATGGATAGATGTAGCGTTGCGCGCTGCGCGTCTGGAAATGAGACTGAACTTCAATAAAGACTTTTTAACTTGAGCAAGAAGCAGCGTTGGTCTTGTGTGAGCTGGGACCTTGGGCAGCGCTGACAGTAAGTCCCATCTGAACCCAAAACACCTTTTTGCTTTGGTTGGGGGTGATTCTGGTGCACACCCAAAGAACACCATGTGAATTGAAATAAGCCCAATGAAAGCTTATTCGTCTTCTTTCTATGCATATGGAAGCAAAAAGACGGTGTTGTGTTATTTTGGTCTCATTACACACACTTTGCGATTTCTGGGTCAGTGTGCATTAACACCAAAGAACATGACTTGAAATAAGCGAAAAACAAGATTCTTCTCTCTATGTAGCTGGAACCCAAAACAACCTGTTTGGCTTTGTTTAGGCTTATTACACTTCGCTTTGCTAGGGTTAGAGTTAGGGTTAGGGTTTGGGTTTGGGTGAATGAACACCGAAAGAACAATCGAAGCTTATTCATCCTCTTTCTATTGAGATGGAACCAAAACACCTATCCTTGATTTGGGCTGATAACAAACATGTCACTCTGCGATTTTTGGGTGAATGTGCATTCTAACCCCAAAAACACCAATTAGAAATAAGCCTAATCAGAGCTTTATCATCTTTTTTTATGTAGATGGAACCCAAAACACCTTTTTGCTTTGGTTGCGGGTGATTCTGGTGCACACCCAAAGAACACCATGTGAATTGAAATAAGCCCAATCAAAGCTTATTCGTCTTCTTTCTACGCATATGGAAGCGAAGAGACGGTGTTGTGTTATTTTGCTCTCATTACACACACTTTACGATTTCTGGGTCAATGCGCATTAACACCAAAGAACACGACTTGAAATAAGCGAAATCCAAGATTCTTCTTTCTATGTAGCTGGAACGCAAAACAACCTGTTTTGCTTTGTTTAGGCGTATTACACTTCGCTTTGCTAGGGTTAGGGTTAGGGTTAGGGTTAGGGTTAGGGTTAGGGTTAGGGTTAGGGTTAGGTTTAGGTTTAGGTTTAGGTTTAGGCTTAGGCTTAGGCTTAGGCTTAGGCTTAGGCTTAGGTTTAGGTTTAGGCTTAGGCTTAGGTTTAGGCTTAGGCTTAGGCTTAGGCTTAGGCTTAGGCTTAGGCTTAGGCTTAGGCTTAGGCTTAGGCTTAGGCTTAGGCTTAGGCTTAGGCTTAGGCTTAGGGTGAATGAACACCGAAAGAACAATCCAAGCTTATTCGTCCTCTTTCTATTGAGATGGAACCAGAACACCTATGCTTGATTTGGGCTGATAACAAATATTTCACTCTGCGATTTTTGGGTGAATGTGCATTCTAACCCCAAATACACCAATTTGAAATAAGCCCAATCAGAGCTTTATCATCTTTTTTTTATGTAGAAGAACCCAAAACACCTTTTTGCTTTGGTTGGGGGTGATTCTGGTGCACACCCAAAAAACACCATGTGAATTGAAATAAGCGCAATCAAAGCTTATTCGTTGTCTTTCTACGCATATGGAAGCGAAAAGACGGTGTTGTGTTATTTTGGTCTCATTACACACACTTTGCGATTTCTGGGTCATAGAATCATAGAATCATAGAATTGGAATAGACCACAAGGGCCATCGAGTCCAACCCCCTGCCAAGCAGGAAACACCATCAGAGCACTCCTGACATATGGCTGTCAAGTCTCTGCTTAAAGACCTCCAAAGAAGGAGACTCCACCACACTCCTTGGCAGCAAATTCCACTGTCGAACAGCTCTTACTGTCAAGAAGTTCTTCCTAATGTTTAGGTGGAATCTTCTTTCTTGTAGTTTGGATCCATTGCTCCATTGCTCTGTGTCCGCTTCTCTGGAGCAGCAGAAAACAACCTCCCCCCCCCCCATATGACATCCTTTTATATATTTGAACATGGCTACCATATCACCCCTTAACCTCCTCTTCTCCAGGCTAAACATGCCCAGCTCCCTTAGCCGTTCCTCAAAAGGCATCGTTTCCAGGCCTTTGACAATTTTGGTTGCCCTCCTCTGGACACGTTCCAGTTTGTCAGTGTCCTTCTTGAACTGTGGTGCCCAGAACTGGACACAGTACTCCAGGTGAGGTCTGACCAGAGCAGATTACAGTGGCACTATTACTTCCCTTGATCTAGATGCTATACTCCTATTGATGCAGCCCAGAATTGCATTGGCTTTTTTAGCTGCCGCGTCACACTGTTGGCTCATGTCAAGTTTGTGGTCAACCAAGACTCCTAGATCCTTTTCACATGTAGTGCTCTCAAGCCAGGTTTCCCCAGTCTTGTATTTGTGCCTCTCATTTTTTTTGCCCAAGTGCAATACTTTACATTTCTCCCTGTTAAAGTTAATCTTGTTTGTTTTGGCCCAGTTCTCTCATCTGTCAAGGTCGTTTTGAAGTGTGATCCTGTCCTCTGGGGTGTTAGCCATCACTCCCAGTTTGGTGTCATCTGCAAATTTGATCAGGATGCCCTTGAGTCCATCATCCAAGTCGTTGATAAAGATGTTGAATAAGACCGAGCCCAAGACAGAACCCTGTGGCACCCCACTAGTCACTCTTCTCCAGGATGAAGAGGAACCATTGATGAGCACCCTTTGGGTTCGGTCAGTCAGCCAGTTACAAATCCACTGAGTGGTAACATAGTCAAGACCACATTTTACCAGCTTCTTTACAAGAATATCATGGGGCACCTTGTCAAATGCCTTGCTGAACTCAAGGTAGGCTACATCCACTGCGTTCCCTTCATCTACCAGGCTTGTAATTCTGTCAAAAAACGAGATCAGGTTAGTCTGACATGACTTATTTTTCAGAAATCCATGCTGACTATTGGTGATCACAGCATTCCTTTCTAGGTGCTCACAGACTGTTTGCTTAATGATCTGCTCCAGAATCTTCCCTGGTATTGATGTCAGACTGACTGGGTGGTAATTATTTGGGTCCTCTCTTTTCCCCTTTTTGAAAATAGGGACAACATTTGCCCTCCTCCAGTCTGCCGGGACTTCGCCTGTTCTCCAGGAATTCTCAAAGATGACTGCCAGTGGTTCTGAAATCACATCTGCCAGTTCTTTTAATACTCTTGGATGCAGTTCATCTGGCCCTGGAGACTTGAATACATCTAAACTAGCCAAGTATTCTTGTACTATCTCCTTAGTTATTCTGGGCTGTGTTTCCTCTGCTGAATCATTTGCTCCAAATTCTTCAGGTCAGGCATTGTTTTCTTTATCGGAAAAGACTGAGGCAAAGAAGGCATTGAGGAGTTCAGCCCTTTCTGTGTCCCCTGTTTGCATTTCACCATCTTCTCCTCTGAGTGACCCCACCCTTTGGATTCCCAAAGCCCCACCCCCCCTTTCCCGGTTTCGAACCCCAACAAATGTCCATCAGTCTATCTGCTGTCAGCCTGGCGACCTCACGTCCGAGGCTCTTAATTCTCTCTCAATTCCTCTCTGCCGGTTTTTTTGATAGTCCTTTGTATTGGACGCCAAATCTCGAAGAAGCTCTGTCCCAATAAGGTCCATGTTTCTTCCAGCCAGACCTCCATATTTAAAAGTGGAGCCGAAATCTTGTTTCTTGCTTCTCTTAAGTCCAAATGTCCCAAAAGCTCCAGTTTCCACTTTAGCCAGGTTTGTAATCCATAGGTCTTCAGATCTCCACATAAGGAGATCTCTCCATTCTCCATTCTTCAATTCAAACCAAATTTTCATCATCCTGTTCTTATTTTCCTTTGTATCCATCTTAACCGGCCTCTGGCTCTCCTTAATCATCTGTGGCATTATAGCTCCTCCTTCCTTTTCCTTCAAATCATCATGTATCTCTTTCCTCACATTCTCAAATTTCTCAGATTTCTTTTCTTGTTCAGCTGCAGAGATTTTTAGTTCAGCTGCAAAAACTTTTTGTTCAGCTGCAAAGACTTGAGTCAAGTCCCTTCCAGGCTCAGTAGTTTTATTTACTGTTTCATTCAATATTGTAACATTTGTAGCCAAAACATCACTTTGTTCTTGTAACTTTCCCAAGAGAAAAAAAGTCCTCTCCAGTTCAGCCAGTATTTTTCCACTTACAGCCATTCTTGTAATGTCCCTGAACCCCCTCTAGAGGGGTTCTGGTTTCTTAGTATCTTCCCGTTCCAACCCAAAAGTCAAATTAGCCTTTTCTTCTTTATTTTTAACAATTTATTACCAAATTGTAACAAATATAACCAGCAAAGACAACAGAAACAAAGTTCTCCTTTTTCCCCAACTTTGACAGCTGTCAAAGTCTTCTATATCTCTTCAGCAGGCTCTCTCACCGATCGCTCCCGGGTCCTGGGGGAGGGGTGACAATTCCGCTCTCAATATTAGCTCTTATCCTCCAGCACAATCACTTATCTTGCCAAAACGTGGAGTTAATTGCTTTTATCCACAAAAGAGAAAGGTGTTCTCTCAACCTTAGTTATAAAATCCTTGCTTTAAGATGTTTACAAGGCGGGTAGGCGGACTTCCTCTTTGCGCCTTCCCCGGTCGTGCCTAATTCCCAAGAAAATTTTTCCCTTTTTAAGTCCAATTTCCGTATTACTCACGGGTTGTTACTTTTAGTCCAAATGTTCAAAGAAAGAAGTCAGTGCTCTCCGTCCATGGCATGCGGCTTCACTCAGCAGGGGAAGCAGTCGACTCTCAGCACCGCACCGCTCTCCGTCCCCCGTTCCGGAGCCTTTAAAAAGGCTCCTTCGCGGGTCGGAGGGGGCGCAAATGGTGCCCGCCGAGTCACCAGGTCCACAGGCTTCAGCGCCTGTGGTTTCTGAGGGTCCCCGCGTCGCCGCCGCGGCAGGACCAGACCCCTACTAAGCCGATTCCCTCCGGAGCTCGGAGGGAATCCGCCATTAGGCGATGGCGCTAACCCGGAAGTCCGCCTTTTTGTTGCTTTTAACCTCTCTAGCAAGCCTGAGTTCATTTTGTGCTTTAGCTTTTCTGACTTTGTGTCTACATGTGCTGGCTATTTGTTTGAATTCCTCTTTGGTGGTTTCCCCCCTTTTCCATTTTTTGTACACATCCTTTTTAAATCTTAACTAAGTTAAAAGTTCTTTAGATAGCCACCCTGGCTTCTTTAGGCACCTTCCTGTAGGAATCAAGCCTTGTCAGAGGGATTGGCCACTCTCCAGGCACCCGGCTTGAGTTCCTTGTTGACCTCCCCGTCTGCAACTCCCGGCAAGATCAGGCGAGATCTCAATCGGCGATCCTCCTCTAACGTGAGAAGAACACACCACTCCTCCCCTGCCATCCCCAGGGAGGGGAGAGAGACAGACAGAAATGTATTTACATAATAATTTATAATAATAATAATAATTTATTATTTATACCCCGCCCATCTGGCTGGGCCTCCCCAGCCACTCTGGGCGGCTTCCATAAAAACCAAAAATACAGTAAAATATCACACGTTAAAAACTTCCCTGAACAGGGCTGCCTTAAGATGTCTTCTGAATGTCAGGTAGTTGTTTATCTCTTTGACATCTCTTTGACATGCCTTTATTTCTGTCTTTCCAGCAGTACAGAGAAACGTGTCTGCACTCTCTTTACACCAACAGCAGAGAGAGAATAACTCCTCCCCTGTACTTCCAGTACAGATCAGATGACACTCTGAGCTTACATCCTGTGCTCAGTACAATGAATAGACTGTTCCTTTGTTCCCACGTAACAGTCCCAAACATCAACATCCTGTTTGGCTTTCCAGCCATCTGGAGCTCGCTGCTGCATTGCTCCTTTTTCGTAACATCCTCCCCCAAAAGAATCAATGCGTGTTGCGGCAAGCAAAGCGTGATCCAGAGAAGAAAACAAACAGTTGTTATACACATAACACTCCCCTGTTGTTACAGTTCCACCCTTGGAACTCCTCGCCACTGGTTTGCCCAGTGTACCTCTCTGGTTGTCTGGCTTCCAAGGAATGAGTGCATCTGCATTACCTTGGCTAGCAACTCTCTGTTGTGTCTTTGTCTCTGACTTAGACACAGCTCCAACCTGTCCTCGGTTGTGTACAACAGCAACACATGCAACAGCTAAGTTAGCAAACTCTTTTGAGTACCTCTTGGGTGGTACACCCTTTGTAACTCTCTCAGACCTTCGTATGAGGTGCTGATTCTCTCTGCTCACTGGTTCAGTCTCAGGACTCTTTGGAGAACCAGTTCCAATGGTAAACAGTGGTTCATCCTCCACCTGTGAAGGTCTATCTATTTTGTGAGATTTCCTCTCAATGACAGTGTCAACTGAGCTCTTTGAGCTATCAATGTCGCTCTCAGTACCACTGTAATCTGTAAAATCATCATCATCATCTGAATTGTCCTCTGTGGGAAATGTGTGTACTATCACTCTCTCCTGTTCAGGAGCACTCTCTAGAAATTTTGTGAGAATCACCTGACCAGATTCAGACAAAATTACCGTATTTTTCGTTCTATAGGGCGCACCGGCCCATAGGACGCACCTCGTTTTTTGGGGGGGGGAAATGAATAAAAAAAATTTATTCCCCCCCCCAGCCGCGGCTGCCGCCCCAAGCCTTGCGCACACCTGCCCGAAGCACGGGGCGCCCTCCGGAGGGCTCCGCATGCTTCGGGGTGCAGGCTGCCGCCCCAAGTCTTGCGCGCCCGGCGGGAGCTCCCGCCGGGCGCGCAAGGCTTGCAGACACTCGCCCGAAGCACGGAGAGCCCTCCGGAGGCCTCCCCGTGCTTCGGGTGACAGGCTGCCGCCCCAAGCCTCGCCCGCCCGTCGGGACCTCCCGCGGGCGCGCAAGGCTTGCAGACACTCGCCCGAAGCACGGAGAGCCCTCCGGAGGCCTCCCCGTGCTTCGGGTGACAGGCTGCCGCCCCAAGCCTCGCGCGCCCGTCGGGACCTCCCGCCGGGCGCGCAAGGCTTGCAGCCTGTCGCCCCAAGCACGGAGAGCCCTCCGGAGGCCTCCCCGTGCTTCGGGCGACAGGCTGCCGCCCCAAGCCTCGCGCGCCCGTCGGGACCTCCCGCCGGGCGCGCAAGGCTTGCAGACACTCGCCCGAAGCACGGAGAGCCCTCCGGAGGCCTCCCCGTGCTTCGGGTGACAGGCTGCCGCCCCAAGCCTCGCGCGCCCGTCGGGACCTCCCGCCGGGCGCGCAAGGCTTGCAGCCTGTCGCCCCAAGCACGGAGAGCCCTCCGGAGGCCTCCCCGTGCTTCGGGCGACAGGCTGCCGCTCCAAGCCTCGCGCGCCCGTCGGGACCTCCCGCCGGGCGCGCAAGGCTTGCAGCCTGTCGCCCGAAGCACGGAGAGCCCTCCGGAGGCCTCCCCGTGCTTCGGGCGACAGGCTGCCGCCCCAAGCCTCGCGCGCCCGTCGGGACCTCCCGCCGGGCGCGCAAGGCTTGCAGCCTGTCGCCCGAAGCACGGAGAGCCCTCCGGAGGCCTCCCCGTGCTTCGGGCGACAGGCTGCCGCCCCAAGCCTCGCGCGCCCGTCGGGACCTCCTGCCGGGCGCGCAAGGCTTGCAGACACTCGCCCAAAGCACGGAGAGCCCTCCGGGGGGCTCCCCGTGCTTCGGGTGACAGGCTGCCGCCCCAAGCCTCGCGCGCCAGTCGGGACCTCCTGCCGGCACGCAGGAGGACACTTGCGGACACTTGCCGGGGCTGCAGGCTGCTGCCCGCAAGCCTTGTGAGCCCGCGGGAACTCCCGCCGGGCTTGCAAGGCTTGCAGATAGCTTCCTGAAGCCTGGAGAGCGAGAGGGGTCGGTGTGCACCGATGCCTCTCGCTCTCCAGGCTTCAGCGAAAGCCTGCATTCGCACCATAGGACGCACACACATTTCCCCTTCATTTTTGGAGGGGAAAAAGTGCGTCCTATGGTGCGAAAAATACGGTACTCTGTAGAGACCCTTTTCATATCCCACAAAAATGCCTCTGGCATTCTTTACTCCACCTGGAGCTTCTGTCCTCACATGAGACCCAAAAACCTTGAAATGGGCAACAAAAGGTTTTCTATGGAACAGTTTCTCAAAAGGAGAACTTCCCAACTCTTTTGAAACCTTTCTCAACCACGTATAACAATACGACATTAGCGACTCCGCCCAGTACTCATGTGGCAGATGTGAACTAAGCAATTGCGCTTTCATCCCCTTTTGCAATTCTTTGTTCACTTGCACACAGACACTTTTGTTCCATGCACCTGCAGAAACAGCAGTCTTGTGCCTTATCCCTTTCTTATCCAGGAAATCCTGAAAATCCTGTAAAAGAAAAACTGGCTTCTCATCTGTGAAAAGACAATCAATGTTAGCATCATGCATATTTTTAACCTTGTCACAAAACTCCTGAAAACTTTCTAAGGCTTGTTGTGGTTTCTCTAACACATAAATCCAGACAAAATTAGAGAAATGATCCACACACACAAGATAATATCTTGCATTGCCTCTAGATGGTGCTAGAGGACCAATCACATCAGCATACACCCGCTGAAATGCTCTGTCGACCCTGGCCGTTTTGGTCACACCTGCGAGAGAAATCAAGTTAGACTCAGATGAATTACATTCCATGTAATCACTTTGTTCATAAGTCAACAAATACAGTCCATCTTTCTCTCTGGCAGAAAGATACAACTCTCCATCTTTGAAGATCTTGCAGCTCTCAGCATCATAGGACAGTTTCAGTCCTTTCTTTGCAATCTGCGAAACACTCAGCAGATTGAACTTCAATTCAGGAACCAAGTAAACATTGTTTATAGTCAAGTTCAGACTCTTAAGATACACAGTCCCTATCCCGGTCGCTTCCAGCTCCTGACCGTTGGCCTGTTTCACAGCGAAGCTTTGCTTCTTAAACGTTGAAAATAGTCCTCTGTGTGGGGACATATGAAACGTACACCCCGTGTCGATTACAAACGAGTTCTAAACATCTGGCGTGGTTCCTTTCGACATCAAAGCCTTTGCAGGTTTCACCGTAGACTTGGTATGACTTTTGCCTGCTGCCTCAGGCTTTGCTGAGCGGCCCTTAGCTCCTTTTGGCTGGCGTGGCTTCTTACAGTTCCGCTGAAGATGCCCAGCCTGTCCACAATTGTAACATCGGACAACATTCAAAGCTACAGCATTCTCTCCAGTAGCAACATCAGTGGGGGAATTAGAACTCCGTTCCTCCCTCCCCCTGTCCTTTACTTCCAGTGCAGCAAGCCGGTCGTGTTCATCCAGAACCACGGCACTCAGGGGAGGTGGATAAGGTAAACCTCCCCCCTTCTTGGCATCCATTCTGAATCCAAGTCTCAGCTCTTACTCTCGAGCCTGTAAAATCCAAAAGTCTTTTCTGGGTTGTTTACTGCCTACTCTGGCAGGCAAACTGCAGCTTTCTCAAAGTCCTTGCACAGATACGAAGATAGCCAAAACAACTCCACTTCCCAGGCTCTGACGGTCGTTGCCTAGCAACTGTGCATACCTTTCTTCGAACAGGAAATCTTATCAACCACAAGAATTCCTGATATGCAAGCCTTTGCTTTCAGAGCTGTTTTTCCAAACGCAGCTCTCGTGAACCAGAGAATGAATCAATCTGCGTTCACACTTTTAGCCCGAAATTCAGCGTACCTTTTGGGGCTCCGTTGCCTGGAAAACACCCCCTCTCGGTGTCCAGCCGTCTGTTCAGCTTCTGGCTGCACGCAGACGTTATCTTATCTTCCTTTGGTGCAGAGGATGACAAATGATCCATCAACCTCTCAAGATGAATTCCCATGGATCTTGAGAACCATCGGCTTCTGCTACCAGATGTAGGAATCAAGCCTTGTCAGAGGGATTGGCCACTCTCCAGGCACCCGGCTTGAGTTCCTTGTTGACCTCCCCGTCTGCGACTCCCGGCAAGATCAGGCGAGATCTCAATCGGCGATCCTCCTCTAACGTGAGAAGAACACACCACTCCTCCCCTGCCATCCCCAGGGAGGGGAGAGAGACAGACAGAAATGTATTTACATGCCTTTATTTCTGTCTTTCCAGCAGTACAGAGAAACGTGTCTGCACTCTCTTTACACCAACAGCAGAGAGAGAATAACTCCTCCCCTGTACTTCCAGTACAGATCAGATGACACTCTGAGCTTACATCCTGTGCTCAGTACAATGAATAGACTGTTCCTTTGTTCCCATGTAACAGTCCCAAACATCAACATCCTGTTTGGCTTTCCAGCCATCTGGAGCTCGCTGCTGCATTGCTCCTTTTTCGTAACACTTCCATGTTTCCGTCTCATTGGTATTGCCTGAAGTTGTGCTTTTACTATCTCCCTCTTAACAAACTCCCAGCCATCATGAACTCCCTTTCCTTTTAGTATTACTGTCCATGGGATCTCACCCAGCACTTCCCTAAGTTTTATGAAGTCGGCTTTCTTAAAGTCAAGAAATTGAGTCCTAGTATGCTTGGCTGCTCCTTTCCGCTGTATAGTAAACTTCAGAAGAGCATGATCACTCGCGCCTAATGATCCTTCCACTTCTACCCCACTAACCAGGTCATCAACATTGGTTAGGACCAGATCTAAAATGGCTGTTCCTCTTGTTGCTTCTCCCACTTTCTGGACAATGAAGTTGTCTGCAAGGCCAGTGAGGAATCTGTTTGACCTTATGTTCTTGGCTGAATTTTGACATCCAACAAATATCCGGGTAATTGAAGTCCCCCATTACTACTATCTCCCTTCCTTTTGCATGCTTGGCCATCTGTTCCAGGAAGGCATCATCTATGTCCTCCGTTTGGCTTGGGGATCTATAGTAAACTCCCACAATGAGGTCTCTGTTATTCTTCTCTCCCTTAATTTTGACCCAAATGCTCTCACTTTGGCTTTGAGGTTCTAAATCTTGGATCTCTTCACAGGTATACACATCTGTCAGAGCTGCCCGAGGTCCCAGCTCACAAAGGACCAACGCCGCGTCGTTGTTAAGTATAAAAGTCTTTATTGAAGTTCAGTTTCACTTTTACAGCCGCAGCGTGCAACCCTACGTCTCAACTCTAGACCGCTGAAGCTCCGTCTGAATCTCCTCCCCCCTGACACCAGTTTAAGACTCTAGCCTTGCTCCACGTCTTCCTTTGTTCTTTCCTCCTCTGGGTCCACCTGTCCGTCGGGGTCTCGCCCTTCCTAGACTCTTCTGACGCTGACTCCCCTGAATCTTCCCCCTCCCTCCGGCGGGCTTTAGGACCTGGTTCCCAATCCGGGTTTCCTGCTGTCCCGCGCGCCTGTACATTTGAACTTGGCGCGCGCGCCCAGCCTCCCACTTTCCTTCTGACCATTACACTGCTGCTGTCACTGCTCCCCCCTTCGTGGAGGCTAGCTGGAACTGACCTCCCCTCCGTTTCCCCACTTTCCGATGGAGGCGTGGTCAGCCCTGACTCATCTTCTCTCCCCGCTGGAGGAGACGCTGGTCCTGACACATGTGACTCTTCCCCCCCACTGCGCTCTGGTGGGGAAGCTGGTCCTGATCCCCCGCTGCTGCTTTGGGAGTCCCCGCTGGCCCCTTGCTTCTGGTGCGTCCCCCCTGGGACCCCCCTTGCCCTGACCATCGGCGCCCCCTTCTGGGAATCTTCTGATTCGCTGGAGAAGCTCATGGAATCTCTCGGGTCACTGTCATACTCCCCTACGCTGCCCTCGGATTCCTCCCCTTCGCTCTCCATTTCCTCTCTCCCCTGTGCTTCTGCTCCTGAGCCCCTGACAACATCCCTGACATATAACGCCACTCCTACTCCTTTCTTGTCTGGTCTGTTTCTCTGAAATAGATTGTATCCCTCCATTATTACATTCCAATCGTGGGACTTATCCCACCAGGTTTCAGTGATGCCTATTATGTCATATTTAGTTTGCTCAAGCTCATCTTGTTTATTTCCCATGCTTTGCGCATTAGTGTACAGACATTGAAGTCCATTAATCATTCCCCCGTGTCTCTTATTTAAGGATTTTTTCCTCCCACCGCTAGGTCTGTGTGCTGTTTGCTCCATTTGGTCTATGACATTTGGATGATCATCTTCATCAATTGATAAACTCCTACCTTCAGGAGCACTGTCTCCCTCCCCCACATTAGTCAGTTTAAAGCCCTCCTGATGAGGTTTCTGAGATTTTTGGCAATAACATTCCTCCCAACCGTTGTGAGGTTCAGCCCATCGCTTGCCAGAAGTCCATCTTCAAGAAACTGCAGTCCGTGATCTAAGAATATCTAAGAATCCAAACCGTTCCTGTTTACACCATTTGCGAAGCCAGCTGTTCACTTCCACTATTTCCCCCTCTCTCCCTGGGCCACGTCGTTCAACTGGGAGGACAGATGAGATGACAATTTGTGCATTTAATTGCTTCAATTTCCTGCCAAGAGCCTCGTAGTCTCTTTTGATCTTCTGGAGGCTATTGCTTGCAGTGTCATTGGTTCCCACATGAACCAAGAGGAAGGGGTATTTGTCAGTGGGTTTTATGATTCCTTGCAGTCGTTCAGTTACATCTTGGATCTTAGACCCAGGGAGACAGCACACCTCCCGAGACATCTTGTCAGGCCCACAGATCACTGCTTCTGTTCCCCTCAGTAGGGAATCCCCTATCACCACTACACACCTCCTCTTAGGTTTGGTCGGGGTTCTTCCGTGAGCTGTCCGTTCCAAGGTCGCCTGCACATTCCCTGAGGACTGACTTTGCTGCTCGTCTTCATATACCTGATCGACTGTAATGAGGGAGAGATCCTCAAATGGAGTCTGTTCTTCGTCTTCCATGCTAGGGGAGAGGACTTCAAAGCGATTGTGTATTTCTAAACAATCAGAGTGAACCCTGGGCCTCCTACTTCTTTGAGTCACGTTTCTCCATATATCTGGCACCTGTGTTGGTGAACTAGTCTCCTACTCAGGGGTGTCCCCTGTCTCCTCCTTGGTGGAGATGGTGTTCTCTGTTGCTTCCAAGAAGAGCTCCAGCTCTCTAATTCTTTGGAGCGTAGCTACACGTTCCTCCAGTTGCTGGACTTTGTCTTCTAAGAGGGCAATCAACATACAATTGCTGCAGGTAAAGCTGCCTGCAACCTTTGGCAAGATGGCAAACATTGCGCAGGAACCGCAGGCGACGGCAGCTCTTCCCTCACCCTCCACCTTGAAAACGTGTCGTTGGGGGTGGCTACAGTGGTCCTCCATCTTAAAAAGCGTGAAGACAGGACAAATAACCCCCCAAAAAAACCTAGGTCTCCCCCAACAAACGTTTGAGACTAGCTCCCCTAAATCTAAAAGATGGATCAAATTGGGCGCACCCCCTCTGACCTTTGCACAGGGAGAGCAGCTAATCAATGTGCATTAACACCAAAGAACACAACTTGAAATAAGCGAAATCCAAGATTCTTCTTTCTACGTAGCTGGAAGCGAAAAAAACCTGTTTGGCTTTGTTTAGGCTTATTACACTTCGCTTTGCTAGTTAGGGTTAGGGTGAATGAACACCGAAAGAACAATCCAAGCTTATTCATCCTCTTTCTATTGAGATGGAACCAAAACACCTATGCTTGATTTGGGCTGATAACAAACATGTCACTCTGCGATTTTTGGGTGAATGTGCATTCTAACCCCAAAAACACCAATTTGAAATAAGCCCAATCAAAGCTTATTCGTCGTCTTTCTACGCATAAGGAAGCGAAAAGACAGTGTTGTGTTATTTTGGTCTCATTACACACACTTTGCGATTTCTGGGTCAATGTGCATTAACACCAATGAACACGACTTGAAATAAGCGAAATCCAATATTCTTCTTTCTATGTAACTGGAACCCAAAAAAACCTGTTTGGCTTTGTTTAGGCTTATTACACTTCGCTTTGCTAGGGTTCGGGTTCGGCTTAGGGTGAATGAACACCGAAAGAACAATCCAAGCTTATTCTTCATCTTGCTATTGAGATGGAACCAAAACACCTATGCTTGATTTGGGCTGATAACAAACATGTCACTCTGCGATTTTTGGGTGAATGTGCATTCTAACCCCAAAAACAACAATTTGAAATAAACCCAATCAGAGCTTTATCATCTTTTTATGTAGATGGACCCCAAAACACCTTTACCTTACGAGAGATGGCGCCCCCGGGTTTCTCCGTCCTCCACCAGTCGCAGACTGTGGGCCGGGGGGGGGGAGGGGTGGCATTATTAATCCGGGAAGATTGTTCTTTCAGGGCTCTACCATCGCCATCGATCTCCGGCATTGAATGTGTTGGCCTAGTGTGGGGCTCCGAGGAGAGCTTGGCTGTCTGGCTGGTGTACCGGCCACCTAGCGCACCAGCAGCCACCCTGTCAAACCTGTTGGAGGCGGTGGCCGGCTGGGCCTTGGAGTTCCCTAACCTATTGGTATTGGGGGACTTCAACATCCATGCTGATGCCACTCCCTCCTCACAGGCTCTGGACCTGGTGTCTTCCATGGCGACACTAGGGCTCTCCCAGTTTGTTTCGGGCCCCACACATCAAGCAGGCCACACGCTGGATTTGATCTTTGGCATCGGTATAGATGTGATCATGTCTCCTTCGATGAAGGTGCCATGGTCTGATCACTACGCTCTGAGAGCCAGGATTGACTGTCCACCCCCACCCTGCTTAGGTGGCGAGCCGATTTGGGCTCACCCGCAGAGGCTGATGGACCCTGATAGATTCCGCCAAGCCTTGCGGGACCTTGCTCCCCCTGGCGACTCATTGACTGAGCTTGTTGAGGGCTGGAATATCCAGCTCCTAGCAGCCATCGATGAGATCGCACCTAGGCACCCTCTGTGACCCCGCAGAAACCGGGCTCCCTGGTTTACCGAGGAGCTCCGGAAAATGAAGCGGGACCTCAGACGGCTAGAGCGAGTATGGCGGGGTGCCCGTGACGGAGCCTCAAGAACATCTTATAGGGCTTTTATGAAAACCTACAAGATGGCGGTGAAGGCCGCTAAGAAGTCCTACTTCTCGGCCTCCATTGCCTCCACTAGCTCTCGCCCGGCGCAATTATTTAGTATAATTAGGTCGTTAACGTCCCTTGAAGGTCAGCCAAATTTAAATAACAATTTGACACACAGCTCTGAGGCATTTGCGAGCTTTTTTGCGGAGAAGGTCCTGTTGCTCCGCCATGACCTCCCTGCCAATTTGGATACAATAAAGGAACTGGAGGCCCCTCGACTGTCCTCGGGTCCAGTATTGGACCACTTTGACCGGATATCCTCAGCCGATGTGGACAGACTCCTCCGAGCTGGAAAGCCCACCACCTGTCCTCTTGACCCGTGCGCATCTTGGCTGATTAGAGCGTGTCCAGATGAGGTGCGGGCCCCCCTGGGTGATATCATCAATTTGTCCCTTGGCACCGGGATATTCCCAGGGGAACTGAAGGAGGCAGTGGTGCGCCCGCTCTTAAAGAAAACATCATTAGATCCCTTAGACCTATCCAATTACCGCCCGGTTTCGAATCTTCCATTCCTGGGTAAGGTGATTGAGAGAGCGGTTGCTGAACAGCTTGGTAGGTTTCTGGATGAAACATCGGCTCTCGATCCATTCCAGTCTGGCTTCCGCGCTGGTCATGGGACCGAGACGGCTCTGGTGGCCCTAACAGATGATCTCCGCAGGCAGCTGGATCGAGGCGGGTCGGGTCTGCTGATTCTTCTAGACCTGTCAGCAGCCTTTGACATGGTCGATCACGAACTCCTGGACCACCGCCTTGCCGACGTGGGGATCCAGGGCACAGTCCTTCAATGGCTGTGCTCATTTCTCTCTGGTCGGGGACAGAGGGTGGCACTTGGGGGGGAATTGTCATCGCGCCACTCCTTGGTGTGTGGAGTGCCTCAGGGTGCGATTCTCTCCCCGATGCTTTTTAACATCTTTATGCGCCCCCTCGCCCAGCTTGTCCGGAGTTTTGGGCTGGGTTGCCATCAGTATGCCAATGACACCCAACTCTATCTGTTGATGGATGGCCATCCTGACTCGGCCCCAGACACACTGACCAGATGTCTGGAAGCTGTGGCTGGATGGTTATGTGGGAGCCGGTTGAAGTTAAATCCTTCGAAGACAGAGGTCCTCTGGCTGGGACGGGGCGATATGGGATTGAGGGGGCAACTCCCATCTCTTGCGGGGGTGCAATTAGTGCCAGCATCGTCCGTTAAGAGTTTGGGTGTAATCTTCGATACCTCCCTCTCTATGGAGGCGCAGATTACAGCTATAACAAAGGCGGCATTTTTTCATCTCCGCCAAGCTAAGCAGTTGGCTCCTTATCTCTCTCGCCCTTGGACGACAATGAGGAGCAACATGTCAGAGACATCAGGGAAGTGCTAAAATGACTGCAGAAGCACCAGTTGTGGGTCAAGCTGGAAAAATGTCAGTTTCACGCCAGAGAAGTTGAGTTTCTGGGGTACAAGTTGTCAGACAAAGGCCTAGCGATGGACCCAAGCAAGGTGCAGGCAGTGCTGGAGTGGAAGGCTCCCAAAACCCGGAAGGACGTGCAGAGATTCCTAGGGTTCAGCAACCTCCACAGGAAGTTCATCAAGAACTTCGCCCACTTGACAGCGCCCATCACAGATTGTCTCAGTAGCAAAAGGAAGTTTGTGTGGACAGAGGGGGCCCAGCAATCCTTTGAAAGACTGAAAAAGGCGTTCGCATCGGAAGAGCAGCTCCTGCACGTAGATCTGGAGAAACCCATGAGGCTAGAGACCGACGCGTCCGACAGAGCCATTGGGACGGTTCTTTTGCAGCCCGGGAGGAACAAGCAGGAATGGAAACCGTGTGCCTTTTTCTCGAGAAAGCTGAGCAAGTCGGAGCAAAACTATACTGTGTATGACCGCGAACTGCTTGCGATCTATGCGGCCTTTCGTCGATGGCACCATCTACTAATAGGGACGCAACACCAGATCCAGGTTTGCACAGATCACAAGAACTTGGAGTACTGGAGGACCGCACGAGTACTCAACCAGAGACAGATTCGATGGGCACAGGAGTTCTCCAAGTTTTCCTTCGAAATCCGATACGTTCCAGGAGAGGAAAACGTAAGAGCAGATGCTCTCTCCCGGAAGCCGGAGTACATGGAAGGAGAGGGGCCGCCGGAGATACGACACGTGATCCCCAAGGACCGATGGGTGTGTGTGGGAACCTTGGTGGGGAAACGAGAACTGGCCGGGCTTACTAGAAACGACGTGTTCGCACAAACTAAAATCTGGGAACTCCGAGACGGAAGAGAAACACAAGGAGGGTTTGAGGAGAAGGAAGGCGTGCTGTACTATAAGGGGGCGCTGTATGTACTGGGGGAGACCCTGAGGGGAAAGGTACTCAAACAACTCCACGACAACCCCACAGCTGGGCACTTTGGACAGCACAAAACCATGATGCTTGTCACCAGGCAGTTCTGGTGGCCCAGGGTGAGGGAGGATGTACGGGAATATGTACGGGGGTGCGACCGCTGCCAAACGGCAAAGGGGGAGCGGGCTGCCCCCGCAGGATTACAGGAACCCTTACCCACGCCGGGAAAACCCTGGGAGGTGGTGTCCATTGATTTTATGACCAATTTGCCCAAGTCCCGGGGGAAGACAGCGGTCATGGTAGTGGTCGATCTACTGACAAAAATGTGCCATTTTATAGCTTGCTCACATGCGGTCACGGCAGAGGAAACAGCCAGGTTGTTTGTGGAGCACATCTTCAGGTTGCATGGCGCTCCCTCGAGGGTTATCTCCGACCGCGGGAAACAATTTACTTCCCGGTTCTGGAGGAAGCT
Source organism: Podarcis raffonei (assembly GCF_027172205.1). Taxonomy (NCBI): domain Eukaryota; kingdom Metazoa; phylum Chordata; class Lepidosauria; order Squamata; family Lacertidae; genus Podarcis; species Podarcis raffonei. The sequence continues at coordinate 27,439,416 of NC_070620.1, forward strand.
CATGAGCTTGCTGCAAGTCGAAGTGGGCTTCTTGACGGCGAGACACCCGGAGACCAACAGGCAAGCAGAAAGGGCGAACAGTATACTCCAGCACTACTTACGCTGCTACGTCAGTGAGAGGCAGAACGATTGGGTAGAGAAACTAGCGCTGGCTGAATTTGCGTACAATAACGCTGAACACGTGTCCACGGGCATGAGCCCGTTCATGGCCAATTATGGGTCTCATCCCAGGGCCTTCCCGGGGAGTGTGGAGGAAAGTTGGAGCGTACCTGCGGCAGAGCAGTTTGTGGAAGAAATGGAGGCCCTACACCAGCAACTTAAGATGAACTTGGAGCGGGCCAAGGAAATTTACAAGAGGCAGGCAGGCAAGCGCCGCAGGGAAGGGGAGACCATACGGGTGGGGGTCCGGGTGTGGTTGTCAACCCAAGGGTTACCCTTTAAGGGGGGGTGCAAGAAGTTGCAGCCCAGGCGGCTGGGACCGTTTGAGGTAACACAGCAGGTGAACCCCGTGGCATTTAAGCTCAAGTTGCCTGACAGCATGAAAATACACCCGGTGTTCCATAGGTCCCTACTCTCACCGCACAGGGAGGGGCGGGAATTCCCGGGGCGAGAGGGAGAAGTCACCACACACCCGCAGGTAGAAGAGAGGGAGCACCACCACTTGGCCACGGAAATACTTGACTCAAGGTGGCGAGGACGCCAGGTGGAGTACTTGGTAGCTTGGGAGGGGGAACCCGGGTCGGAAAACACGTGGGTTCCCGCGGAAGCAATCGAAGACAGGTATCTGGTGGAGGAATTCCACCGCCTGTTCCCGGACAAACCCAAACCCCTAGCGAGATTCTGGGAGGAGCAATTTGGAACCACAGACGATGAAGAGGATTTTGAGGGCTTTTCTGCCTCCGAGGGGGAGGGAGGAGAGGTTTCGGAGGAAGAAGAATCAGACTGGGAGGCCCACCCCGTAGGCAGGAATCAGAGCGGGTGGGAAGCGGGTTTCGAATCCTCCGAGGATGGCGACAGCTCCTTCCGGGGGTTCCCCGCCTCGTCGGCCGAAGAAAGGGACAAAGTTGGTTCTACAGGTCGGGCAGGGGGTGGAGGGGGTCCTGGGGGGGAGGTGGATGTCAGGGAACTGACATCGGAGCTAGAGGCGAAGAGAAGGCTCTCAGATGATGCCGGAGAAGGGCCCAGCAGGGAGAGAGGCAGCTCAGTAGAGGGGGAAGCAAATCAGCGCAACACCAGGGATAAAGGGGGGCAGATGGGGGAATCGGCGAGAGGGCTCCAGGACTCTTCACTGGACACCAGCGGGGAGAGCACAGGTCCTCCGCTACCAATGCCCTCCCTGCGCAGAAGATTTCCGCGCAGTGAGACTAGGAGGAGACTGGGCGTCAAACAACTTTTATGTTGGAAGAGGTTTAAGAAACGCCCACTGACGGATTCTGCTAGCGACTGAGGCAGCCACAGAGAGAAGGGCTGTCCAGTCAGAAAGGTTTAACAAGGCAATTTAGCCTGGAGAGGTGGCACCTTACGCACAAGCAACCCATACGCATTACAAACCCAAAACACCCTTTTGCTTTGGTTGGGGGTGATTCTGCTGTACACCCAAAAAACACCATGGGAATTGAAATAAGCCCAACCAAAGCTTATTTGTCGTCTTTCTATTGAGATGGAACCAAAAGACCTATGCTTGATTTGGGCTGATAACAAACATGTCACTCTGCGATTTTTGGGTGAATGTGCATTCTAACCCAAAAAACACCAATTTGAAATAAGCCCAATCAGAGCTTTATCATCTTCCTTTCATGTAGATGGAACCCAAAACACCTTTTTGCTTTGGTTGAGGGTGATTTTGGTGCACACCCAAAAAACACCATGCAAATTGAAATAACCCCAATCAAAACTTATTCGTCGTCTTTCTATGCATATGTAAGCGAAAAGACGGTGTTGTGTTATTTTGGTCTCATTCCACACACTTTGCGATTTCTGGGTCAATGTGCATTAACATCAAAGAACATGACGTGAAATTAGCGAAATCCAAGATTCTTCTTTCTATGTAGCTGGAACCCAAAACAACCTGTTTGGCTTTGTTTAGGCTTATTACACTTCGCTTTGCTATTTGTGGGTGAATGAACACCGAAAGAACAATCCAAGCTTATTCGTCCTCTTTCTATTAAGATTGAACCAAAACACCTATGCTTGATTTGGGCTGATAACAAACATTTCACTCTGCGATTTTTGGATGAATGTGCATTCTAATCCCAAAAACACCAATTTGAAGTAAGCCCAATCAGAGCTTTATCATCTTCTTTTTATGTAGATGGAACCCAAAACACCTTTTTGCTTTGGTTGGGGGTGATTCTGGTGCACACCCAAAAAACACCATGTGAATTGAAATAAGCCCAATCAAAGCTTATTCGTCGTCTTTCTGCGCATATGTAAGCGAAAAGACGGTGTTTTGTTCTTTTCATCCCATTACACACACTTTGCGATTTCTGGGTCAATGTGCATTAACACCAAAGAACACGACTTGAAATATGCGAAATCCAAGATTCTTCTTTCTATGTATCTGGAACCCAAAACAACCTGTTTGGCTTTGTTTAGGCTTATTACACTTCGCTTTGCTAGGGTTAGGGTGACTGAACACCAAAAGAACAATCCAAGCTTATTCGTCCTCTTTCTATTGAGATGGAACCAAAACTCCTATGCTTGATTTGGGCTGATAAGAAACATGTCACTTGGAATTGGAACATTAATGGGATGAATGATAAAAAAAGAGGAATAAAATTGAACAATTTCTAAAAAAGAAAAATTTAGATATCATTTGCTTACAAGAGACACGTGTCAAGAAGACATAAAAAAATACTGATTAACAAAAGATTAGGAAACAAATTAATATCTTCGGTCAAGGAGAAAAAAAGAGGAGTGGTCATGTATATAAAAAACCAAATTGAAGCTCAACAAATCTTTAAAGATGAAGAAGGAAGGATAATAATAAGAAGAAGAGTTTGGATTTGATATCCCGCCTTTCACTCCCTTTAAGGAGTCTCAAAGCGGCTAACATTCTCCTTTCCCTTCCTCCCCCACAACAAACACTCTGTGAGGTGAGTGGGGCTGAGAGACTTCAAAGAAGTGTGACTGGCCCAAGGTCACCCAGCAGCTGCATGTGGAGGAGCGGAGACGTGAACCCGATTCCCCAGATTACAAGACTACCGCTCTTAACCACTACACCACAATAGCGGTTCGGATCAAATGGCAAGGAGAAAATTTGATTATAGTCGGGATCTACGCACCTAACGGCAATAAGACTGAGTTCTACAAAACTTTGGAAGAAAAATTATTTGAGCATATGGATCAGAAAATTATAATAATGGGTGATATGAATGGAGTGGTCTCATTAGAAATGGATAGACTTAGAGAGGGAACAAGTAAAGAAGGGAAACTACCCAAATCTTTCTTTTCAATGATAAAGAATTGCAATTTGATAGATATTTGACGACTCAGACACCCATTGGATAAACAGTTTACTTATTACTCAGAACCAAACCAGTCAATGTCAAGGATAGATCAGATTTGGATCTCGAATGAATTGACTCCAAGAACCCAACAAATAGAATCATAGAATCATAGAATCATAGAATCATAGAGTTGGAAGAGACCACAAGGGCCATCGAGTCCAACCCCCTGCCAAGCAGGAAACACCATCAGAGCACTCCTGACATATGGTTGTCAAGCCTCTGCTTAAAGACCTCCAAAGAAGGAGACTCCACCACACTCCTTGGCAGCAAATTCCACTGTCGAACAGCTCTTACTGTCAGGAAGTTCTTCCTAATGTTTAGGTGGAATCTTCTTTCTTGTAGTTTGGATCCATTGCTCCGTGTCCGCTTCTCTGGAGCAGCAGAAAACAACCTTTCTCCCTCCTCTATGTGACATCCTTTTATATATTTGAACATGGCTATCATATCACCCCTTAACCTCCTCTTCTCCAGGCTAAACATGCCCAGCTCCCTTAGCCGTTCCTCATAAGGCATCGTTTCCAGGCCTTTGACCATTTTGGTTGCCCTCCTCTGGACACGTTCCAGTTTGTCAATGTCCTTCTTGAACTGTGGTGCCCAGAACTGGACACAGTACTCCAGGTGAGGTCTGACCAGAGCAGAATACAGTGGCACTATTACTTCCCTTGATCTAGATGCTATACTCCTATTGATGCAGCCCAGAATTGCATTGGCTTTTTTAGCTGCCGCGTCACACTGTTGGCTCATGTCAAGTTTGTGGTCAACCAAGACTCCTAGATCCTTTTCACATGTAGTGCTCTCAAGCCAGGTGTCACCCATCTTGTATTTGTGCCTCTCATTTTTTTTGCCCAAGTGCAATACTTTACATTTCTCCCTGTTAAAATTCATCTTGTTTGTTTTGGACCAGTTCTCTAATCTGTCAAGGTCGTTTTGAAGTGTGATCCTGTCCTCTGGGGTGTTAGCCACCCCTCCCAGTTTGGTGTCATCTGCAAATTTGATCAGGATGCCCTTGAGTCCATCATCCAAGTCGTTGATAAAGATGTTGAATAAGACCGGGCCCAAGACAGAACCCTGTGGCACCCCACTAGTCACTCTTCTCCAGGATGAAGAGGAACCATTGATGAGCACCCTTTGAGTTCGGTCAATCAGCCAGTTACAAATCCACTGAGTGGTAGCATAGTCAAGACCGCATTTTACCAGCTTCTTTACAAGAATATCATGGGGCACCTTGTCAAATGCCTTGCTGAAATCAAGGTAGGCTACATCCACTGCGTTCCCTTCATCTACCAGGCTTGTAATTCTGTCAAAAAACGAGATCAGGTTAGTCTGACATGACTTATTTTTCAGAAATCCATGCTGACTATTGGTGATCACAGCATTCCTTTCTAGGTGCTCACAGACTGTTTGCTTAATGATCTGCTCCAGAATCTTCCCTGGTATTGATGTCAGACTGACTGGGCGGTAATTATTTGGGTCCTCTCTTTTCCCCTTTTTGAAAATAGGGACAACATTTGCCCTCCTCCAGTCTGCCGGGACTTCGCCTGTTCTCCAGGAATTCTCAAAGATGACTGCCAGTGGTTCTGAGATCACATCTGCCAGTTCTTTTAATACTCTTGGATGCAGTTCGTCTGGCCCTGGAGACTTGAATACATCTAGACTAGCCAAGTATTCTTGTACTATCTCCTTAGTTATTCTGGGCTGTGTTTCCTCTGCTGAATCATTTGCTCCAAATTCTTCAGGTCGGGCATTGTTTTCTTTATCGGAGAAGACTGAGGCAAAGAAGGCATTGAGGAGTTCAGCCCTTTCTGTGTCCCCTGTTTGCATTTCACCATCTTCTCCTCTGAGTGACCCCACTGTTTCTTTGTTCTTCCTTTTGCTACGAACATACCCATAAAAGCCTTTTTTGTTGCTTTTAACCTCTCTAGCAAGCCTGAGTTCATTCTGTGCTTTAGCTTTTCTGACTTTGTGTCTACATGTGCTGGCTATTTGTTTGAATTCCTCTTTGGTGGTTTCCCCCCTTTTCCATTTTTTGTACACATCCTTTTTTAATCTTAACTCAGTTAAAAGTTCTTTAGATAGCCACCCTGGCTTCTTTAGGCACCTTCCATGTTTCCGTCTCATTGGTATTGCCTGAAGTTGTGCTTTTACTATCTCCCTCTTAACAAACTCCCAGCCATCATGAACTCCCTTTCCTTTTAGTATTACTGTCCATGGGATCTCACCAAGCACTTCCCTAAGTTTTATGAAGTCGGCTTTCTTAAAGTCGAGAAATTGAGTCCTAGTATGCTTGGCTGCTCCTTTCCGCTGTATAGTAAACTTCAGAAGAGCATGATCACTCGCGCCTAATGATCCTTCCACTTCTACCCCACTAACCAGGTCATCAACATTGGTTAGGACCAGATCTAAAATGGCTGTTCCTCTTGTTGCTTCTCCCACTTTCTGGACAATGAAGTTATCTGCAAGGCCAGTGAGGAATCTGTTTGACCTTATGCTCTTGGCTGAGTTTGACATCCAACAAATATCCGGGTAATTGAAGTCCCCCATTACTACTATCTCCCTTCCTTTTGCATGCTTGGCCATCTGTTCCAGGAAGGCATCATCTATGTCCTCCGTTTGGCTTGGGGATCTATAGTAAACTCCCACAATGAGGTCACTGTTATTCTTCTCTCCCTTAATTTTGACCCAAATGCTCTCACTTTGGCTTTGAGGTTCTAAATCTTGGATCTCTTCACAGGTATACACATCCCTGACATATAACGCCACTCCTCCTCCTTTCTTGTCTGGTCTGTTTCTCTGAAATAGATTGTATCCCTCCATTATTACATTCCAATCGTGGGACTTATCCCACCAGGTTTCAGTGATTCCTATTATGTCATATTTAGTTTGCTGTACCAAGAGCTCAAGCTCATCTTGTTTATTTCCCATACTTTGCGCATTAGTGTACAGACATTGAAGTCCATTAATCATTCCCCCGTGTCTCTTATTTAAGGATTTTTTCCTCCCACCACTAGGTCTGCGTGCTGTTTGCTCCATTCGGTCTATGACATTTGGATGATCATCTTCATTAATTGATAGACTCCTACCTTCAGGAGCACTGTCTCCCTCCCCCACATTAGTCAGTTTAAAGCCCTCCTGATGAGGTTTCTGAGATTTTTTGCAAAAACATTCCTCCCAACCGTTGTGAGGTGCAGCCCATCGCTTGCCAGAAGTCCATCTTCAAGAAACTGCATTCCGTGATCTAAGAATCCAAACCGTTCCTGTTTACACCATTTGCGAAGCCAGTTGTTCACTTCCACTATTTTTCCCTCTCTCCCTGGGCCACGTCGTTCAACTGGGAGGACAGATGAGATGACAATTTGTGCATTTAATTGCTTCAGTTTCGTGCCCAGAGCCTCGTAATCTCTTTTGATCTTCTGGAGGCTATTGCTTGCAGTGTCATTGGTTCCCACATGAACCAAGAGGAAGGGGTATTTGTCAGTGGGTTTTATGATTCCTTGCAGTCGTTCAGTTACATCTTGGATCTTAGCCCCGGGGAGACAGCACACTTCCCGAGACATCTTGTCAGGCCCACAGATCACTGCTTCTGTTCCCCTCAGTAGGGAATCCCCTATCACCACTACACGCCTCCTCTTAGGTCTGGTCGGGGTTCTTCCGTGAGCTGTCCGTTCCAAGGTCGCCTGCACATTCCCTGAGGACTGCCTTTGCTGCTCGTCTTCATATACCTGATCGACTGTAATGAGGGAGAGATCCTCAAATGGAGTCTGCTCTTCGTCTTCCATGCTAGGGGAAAGGACCTCAAAGCGATTGCGTATTTCTAAACAATCAGAGCGAACCCTGGGCCTCCTACTTCTTTGAGTCACGTTTCTCCATGTATCTGGCTCCTGTGTTGGTGAACTAGCCTCCTTCTCAGGGGAGTCCCCTGTCTCCTCCTTGGTGGAGACGGTGTGCTCTGTTGCTTCCAAGAAGAGCTCCAGCTCTCTAATTCTTTGGAGCGTAGCTACACGTTCCTCCAGTTGCTGGACTTTGTCTTTTAAGAGGGCAATCAACATGCAATTGCTGCAGGTAAAGCTGCCTGCAACCTTTGGCAAGATGGCAAACATTGCGCAGGAACCACAGGCGACTGCAGCTGTTCCCTCACCCTCCATCTTGAGAACGTGTCGTTGGGGCTGACTACAGCGGTCCTCCATCATAAAAAGCGTGAAGACAGGACAAATAAATCCCCCCAAATAAACCTATATCTCCCCCAACAAACGTTTGAGACTAGCTCCCCTAAATCTAAAAGATGGATCAAACTGCTGCCCTGCAAGCTCTGACAAGCTGACAAGAAATACAACCGAAAGTGATCTCCGACCATAGTCCAATAAAATTCGAAATAAAAGGCTTTGAGGAAAGAACTTTCAGATGGAAAACGAATGACTATCTCTTAGACGATCAGAAAATTAGAGAAAAAGCACAAAAGAGATTAATGGAATATTTTGTTGACAACTGCAACAAGGGTACAAGGACAAATGTGGTTTGGGATGCAAGCAAAGCAGTGATGAGAGGATTTTTTTATCCAGCAGAACTCAATTAAGAATAAAAGCAGAGAAAAAGGGAAAAAAGAAATTTTGAAACAGATAATGGACAATGAACAAAAATTAATTAAGCACCCAAACAGTTGGAAAATAAAAGAAAAGATTAAAGTTCTACAAACTCAGTTTGCAATGATAATAAACAGAGAAGTGGAACGGAATATCAAAAAATTAAGACAGAAAAACTTCGAATTTGTGAACAAATCAGGAAAATGGCTTGCATGGCAAATCAAAAAAAGAAAAGAGCAGAATACAATAAACAAAATCATTGTGGAAGGTGAAGAGATAGTCAATTCGAAGGAAATCAGAAAGGGATTCTTGGATTACTACAGAAGATTATACAAAAATAGAGAAAGAAACAATTTGAGGAAAATAGAGAGATTTTTGAAGAAGAAAGAGGTGCGGAAGATCCCGACAGATAAAAAAGAACAGTTGAACGCCCCAATAGAAATAGAGGAGATAAAAGAAGCAATAAAAGATTTAAAGAGGGGAAAGGCTCCAGGTCCAGATGGATTCACCGCAAGCTACTATAAAGAAATGAAATCTGTTTTGATGACGCCGTTGAAAGAAGTAATGAATAACATTTTAAGAAAAAGAGACATCCCGGAAACATGGAAAGAAGCATACATCACATTTATTCCAAAACAGGATTCGGACCCAACACAAGTTAAAAATTATAGGCCAATTTCACTGCTAAACACAGATTATAAAATATTCGCAGGGATTCTTGCGAAAAGAATGAAAAACATACTATTAGAAATTATTCATAAAGATCAGGCAGGTTTCCTTCCAGGCAGACAGATGAAGGATAATATAAGGAATATAATCAATATTGTGGAATATCTGTCTGCCAGGAATGAGAAACAGGCCACAATGATGTTTGTGGATGCAGAAAAGGCCTTTGACAACATAGCATGGGACTTTATGTTGAAAAATTTAGAACATATGGATGTTGGTGAAGAATTCTTTAACGGAATAAAGGTGATTTATACAGAACAAAAAGCTAAACTGATTATAAATAATGTAATTACAGAAGAAGAAAAGATATCAAAAGGAACAAGACAGGGATGTCCGCTTTCGCCATTATTATTTATAACGGTGCTAGAAGTCCTTTTAAATTCGATTAGACAAAATGGAAAAATAAAAGGAGTGACAATTGGTCAAAATGAATATAAAATTAAAGCGTTTGCAGATGATTTGCTAATAACGATAGAAGATCCAATAAGTACTGTAAAAGAAGTATTGGAGGAAATTGAACAGTTTGGAGGAGTGGCAGGGTTTAGATTAAACAAGAAGAAAACGAAAATGATTGCGAAAAATATGGACCAAAGTGTAATAGAAATAATGCAACAGCAAACAGAGATAGAAGTAGGAATATGGTTAACCTCTAAAAATATAGACCTATTTAAGAACAATTATGAACCGGTGTGGAATGGAATAAGAAAGGACTTGGAGGTGTGGGGAAGAATGAAACTGTCTTTTTGGGGCAGAATATCTACAATTAAGATGAATGTGCTACCAAGGATGTTATGCTTATTTCAGGCTATCCCCATAATTAAGGGGAACAGGATTTTTAAAGAGTGGTGAAGAGCGATTTCAAGATATATTTGGCAGGGCAAAAAGCCGAGAATTCAATTTAAGTTACTAACAGATGTGAGAGAAAGAGGAGGCTTTGCCCTGCCGGACTTGAAATTATACTATGAGGCATCATGCCTTTGCTGGTTGAAAGAATGGATTAAATTAGAAATTAAGGATTTGTTAGACTTAGAGGGGTTTGATAACAGATTTGGATGGCATGCGTACCTATGGTGTGAGAAGAAGAAAATTCATAAAGGCTTCGAGAACCACATCTTCCGAGGTCCTTTAATTGAAGTTTGGGATAGGTATAAAAGCCTATTAGAACCTAGAGTACCACACTGGTTATCTCCACTAGAAGTTATGAGTGTAAGGAAAATCAATATGAGAAGTAATTGGATCACATATGGCCAATTGATATCCAAGGAAGGAGGAAAATGGAAAATGAAACCATATGAACAAGTTAAAGAATATGTATATGATTGGTTGCACTATTTTCAAATAAATGAAATGTTTAGCAAAGACATTAAAGAATGTGGTTACGCAGACAAAGATTCAAAATTCCAGATAGAAATAATAAATAATGATTCTAAAATTCTATCCAAAATGTATAAGCTGTTGTTAGAATGGAATTTGAAGGATGAAGAAGCTAAATCGGTAATGATACATCGGGCCAGAGATTTTGGTTATAATATACAATTTGAAGACTGGGAAAGATTATGGAAGAATTTAAAATTTACAGCATGTATGACGTTAAAAGAAAATGTTATGAAAATGTTTTATAGATGGTATATAACACCGGTAAAATTAGTGAAAATGTATAAGACATGTAACAAGTGTTGGAAATGTAAAGATAAAGAAGGTTCTTTTTATCATATGTGGTGGGAATGCAAGAAAGTAAAAGGCTTCTGGGAAATGATATACAATGAACTGAAGAAGATACTGAAATATGGATGTCAGGGAACTGCCATCGGAGCCTAGGGTGGAGGTAAGGCTCCCTGACGACGCAGGAGAAGGAACCAGCAGGGAGAGAGAGAGAGCTTCCTTGGAGGAAGGAAATAGGAGGGACACCAGGAAGAAAGAGGAGGCTGCGGAGGGAGGGCTCCGAGACTCTTCCACAGAGAGCAGCAGGGAGAGCCCAGGACCTCCGTTGGGCACGCCCACTCTGCGCAGGAGACTTCCGCGCAGAGAGGCTAGGCGGAGACTTGGAGTGAAGGAATTTTTATGTTGGAAGAAGTTCAGAAAACGCCCACTAACGGATTCTGCCAGTGACTGAGACAGTCATGGAGAAAGGGCTGTCCAGCCAGGGAAAGGTTTATCCAGGCAACGCTGTCTAGAGCTGCAGCACCCTTTACGCACAAGCAACCCCAATTCCCTTTACAGCAATCCGTTAGTCCCTGACGTTGCTTGTGCACAAAGACAAGACAGGCAGCATCATGAGTCAAACCGGAGGAGGAGCAGGTGCCGGAGAGGCGGGAGCGCAAGCGCCAAATCTGGAGGAGAGAAACCAGGATTTGGAACGGCAGGTGGCTCTGTTAGCGGCGCGGCTAGATGAAAGGAGGACTCAGGATGCCCAGGGGAAGCACACCCCCATCGGAAGGAAGGTACCGGGACTGGTGCACAAGTTTGGGGGAGACCCCAGGGATTATAATGCATTCAGGACTGAGGTACAGTACGCGCTGGAACTGCAGTTTGACTCCTTTGCGGATGATGGGGAGAGGGTCGCTTATGTCATCGGGCATCTTCAAGACGCTGCCAGGGAATGGATCCGGCCATTAATGGCAACCCAGAATGCTGCCCTAAAGGACATTAGGAAGTTTTTTGGCGCCATGGACGCCATGTTCTCAAGTGGGGTGGAGGAGAGTGTGGTTCGCCGGCAACTGATGAGTTGCAAGCAAGGGAGCCGGTCAGTTAGAGAGTACTGGCCGCGTTTTGCTATGCTTATCCATAGACTGGGGTGGGAACTGGGCTCGGAACCAGTGCAAATGTTATTCGAGGAAGGCTTATCCCCCTCAGTGTAGGACGAACTCTCCCGGGCGCCCCGCCCTCAATCGATGGATCAGCTGACCAAGGCTGTACTTGCGATTGGAGCACGCCAAGAAGCCCGCGCTTTAGAGAAGCGGGAGGGGAGAGGAGAACGTTGGCATGACAACCGCATTCCTGAAATACCGGACCAACCTTCCCAGCCAGTGGAACCAATGGAGATTGGGGGAGCACGCGCGCGGGGGGCTTCTAACTCCAGTGAAGTTCGAAAGAAGGAGGGAAAAGAGGGGGAAATAGCCAAGAAGTGTTTCCTCTGCCTACAGCCAGGACATTTTGCCAGGGTCTGCCCTCAAAGGAAAGCATGGCAAGGAATGGTGGGGGCTGCTGGCTGTGAGGAGGGGGGCGAGGAGGAGCAGGGAAAAGCCAACGCTTGGCTGCCGATCACCAGGCAGAGCAGCCAGGCCAGCAACCAGTAAAAGTGCCCAAGCCAGACCCCCCCCCCAAGCAGCCTTAGCCTTAGAGGTGGTGCTAGAACTCCCAAATGGGCACCCAATCAAGGTTAAGGCACTGCTGGATTCAGGTAGCTCCTGTAATTTTTTCAGCAAGGGTTTCGCCCTGGAGCACCAGCTGTACCTCCTGCCTCTAGACTGTCCCTTGCAAGTAACGACCATTGATGGGAGAGAACTCTTGGGAGGGAAGGTGACGCACCAGACTCCCCCCATGAGAATGAGGGTTTCCAGACACACAGAGACCATTGCCTTTCACGTAGCCACACTGGCAGGACCACCCATCATACTGGGAATGAGCTGGTTGGCACTACATGATCCAGTAGTGGCATGGCACCAGCGGACAGTTTCTTTTGGGTCAGCTCACTGCTTGGAACACTGTCACGGGGGGGAAACCCCGAGGATGGCTGTAGCCAGGGTGGCAGGGACGGCGGTAGTGGAGAAGGGGAAGGTACCGCCACAATACGCTAACCTGAAGGATGTCTTCAGCGAGAAGGAAGCGGACAAACTACCCCCCCATAGACCCTTCGACTGTCAAATCAACCTACTTCCAGGGGCTCAGCTGCCAGTGGGTAAACTGTATGCCATGTCGGACAGGGAGATGCAGGAGTTGCGGGAGTTTATTGACAAGAACCTGAAAAGAGGTTTCATAAGAGAATCAAGGGCGGTGGGAGGCAGTCCGGTGTTCTTTGTGGACAAAAAAGACACTAAACAGCCCAGATTGGTCGTAGACTTTAGGTCCTTGAACCTGGTGTCGGAACCAGTGACCTTCCCAATGCCCAGGATTGACGATATTTTAACCAGGGTGAGGAAGGGGAAAATTTTTACTAAGCTGGACCTTCGGGGTGCGTACAATTTGATTAGGATGAGGGAGGGGGACGAATGGAAAACCACCATGTTCACCCCCCTGGGGGCCTTTGAGTACTTAGTTATGCCATTTGGATTACAGTCGGGCTCCGCATGCTTTCAATCTTTCATGCACCACGTGTTGGGATCCCTGCTGTACAAGAATTGCGTGGCCTTTTTAGATGACGTGTTAATCTATTCGGACAACGAGGAGCAGCATGTCAGAGACGTCCGGGAAGTGCTAAAGAGGCTACAGGAACATCAGTTGTGGGTCAAACTGGAGAAGTGCCAGTTCCACGCCCGAGAGGTCGAGTTCCTGGGATACAGGCTGTCGGACAAGGGCCTAGCTATGGACCCAGGAAAGGTGCAGGCAGTGCTGGAATGGAAGACCCCCAAGACCCGGAAGGACGTACAGAGGTTCCTGGGGTTTGGGAACTTCTACCGGAAGTTCATCAAGAATTTCGCCCACTTGACAGCGCCCACCACAGATTGTCTCAGTAGCAAAAGGAAATTCGTCTGGACGGAAGATGCACAGCAGGCCTTTGAAAGGCTGAAGAAGGCCTTCGCTTCGGAAGAGCAGCTCTTGCACGTGGATCTGCAGAAGCCAATGAGGCTGGAGACAGACGCGTCAGACCGAGCGGTAGGGGCGGTGCTACTCCAGCCGGGAGACCAGTCCAGCTGGAGACCGTGCGCGTTCTTCTCAAGGAAGCTGAGCAAGTCGGAGCAAAACTACACGGTCTATGACCGGGAACTGCTTGCAATTTATGAAGCCTTTCGACGATGGAGACATTTGTTAATAGGGGCGCAGCGCAAGATCCAGGTGTGCACGGACCATAAGAACCTGGAATACTGGAGGACTGCACGAGTACTCAACCAGCGGCAGGTGCGATGGGCCCAGGAGTTCTCCAAGTTTTTCTTCGAGATTCGGTACGTACCGGGAGAGGAAAACGTCAGAGCAGACGCCCTCTCCCGGAAGCCGGAGTATATGGAAGGGGAAGGACCACCAGAAGCCCGACATGTGATCCCCGAGAACCGATGGGTGTGTGTGGGGGTATTAGTAGAGAGACGTGAACTAGCCGGGCTGACGAAGGACGACGAGTTCGCACAAACCAAGATCAGGGAACTCAGGAGCACGGGGGAAAACCATGGGGGTTTTGAGGAGAAAGAAGGGGTACTGTATTACAGGGGAGCACTGTACGTACCAGGGGATGACTTGAGGAGAAGGGTGCTCAAACAGCTCCATGATAGCCCGACGGCGGGGCATTTTGGTCAACACAAAACCATGTTGCTGGTCACCAGGCAGTTCTGGTGGCCAAGGGTGAGGGAAGATGTACGGGAGTACGTACGAGGGTGTGACTGCTGCCAGCGAGCAAAGGGGGAGAGGGCGGCGCCAGCGGGGTTACTAGAACCCTTACCCACACCGGGAAGACCATGGGAGGTGGTTTCCATAGATTTTATGACCGATTTGCCCAAGTCAAGGGGGAAAACAGCCGTCATGGTAGTTGTCGACCTGTTAACAAAAATGTGCCACTTTATCGCTTGCTCACATGCGGTGACAGCAGAGGAAACGGTTAGGCTGTTTGTGGAGCACATCTTCAGGCTGCACGGCGCCCCCTTAAGGGTTTTGTCAGACAGAGGGAAGCAATTTACTTCCAGGTTCTGGAGGAAGCTCATGAGCTTGCTGGAAGTCGAGGTAAGCTTCTCCACGGCCAGACACCCGGAGACCAACGGGCAAGCGGAAAGAGCGAACAGTATACTCCAACAATACCTACGCTGCTATGTGAGCGAGAGACAGAACGATTGGGTAGAGAAACTAGTGTTGGCCGAATTTGCGTACAATAACGCGGAACATGTGTCCACAGGAATGAGCCCGTTCATGGCCAATCATGGGTGTCACCCCAGGGCCTTCCCAGGGGGAGGGGAGGAGAGGTGGAGTGTGCCGGCAGCGGAGGAGTTTGTGCAAGAAATGGAGGCCTTACACCAGCAACTTAAGATGAACTTGGAACGGGCCAAGGAAGTGTATAAGAGGCAGGCCGACAAACACCGTAGGGAAGGAGAAACCATACGGGTAGGGGACCGGGTGTGGTTGTCGACTCAGAGGTTACCGTTCAAGGGAGGTTGCAAGAAGTTGCGGCCAAGGCGGCTGGGACCTTTCGAGGTGACACAGCAGGTTAATCCCGTGGCCTTTAGACTCAAGTTGCCGACCAGCATGAAACTATACCCGGTGTTCCATAGATCCCTACTCTCTCCGTACAAGGAGGGACTGGAATTGCCGGGGCAAGAGAGAGGAGTTCCCATTCACCCACACGTGGAGGAGAGGGAATTCAGTAGTCAAGTCATGGAAATACTCGATTCAAGATGGCGAGGGGGGCAAGTGGAGTATTTGGTGGCTTGGGAGGGGGAACTAGAATCAGAAAACACGTGGGTTCCTGCGGAAAACATCAGGGATGAGTATCTTCGGGGAGAGTTTCACGGCAGGTTCCCTAGGAAGCCCAAACCCACATCTAGGTTCTGGGAGGAGCAATTTGGCACCACAGATGAGGAAGAAGATTTTATGGGGTTTCCGGCCTCCAAAGAGGAGGGAGGAGAGGTATCCGAGGGAGAGGAATCGGATGGGGAAGAGTACCCGGTGCGAAGAGATAGTAGCAGGTGGAGAGAAATGTTTGAATCTTCGGAAGAGGGAGAGAGCTCCTTCCGGGGATTTCCCGCATCACCGTCAGGGGAAAGGGAGGAATTTAGGCCAAAGGAACGGAACGGAGGTGAGGGGGGTCCTGGAGGGGAGGTGGATGTCAGGGAACTGCCATCGGAGCCTAGGGTGGAGGTAAGGCTCCCTGACGATGCAGGAGAAGGAACCAGCAGGGAGAGAGAGAGAGCTTCCTTGGAGGAAGGAAATAGGAGGGACACCAGGAAGAAAGAGGAGGCTGCGGAGGGAGGGCTCCGAGACTCTTCCACAGAGAGCAGCAGGGAGAGCCCAGGACCTCCGTTGGGCACGCCCACTCTGCGCAGGAGACTTCCGCGCAGAGAGGCTAGGCGGAGACTTGGAGTGAAGGAATTTTTATGTTGGAAGAAGTTCAGAAAACGCCCACTGACGGATTCTGCCAGTGACTGAGACAGTCATGGAGAAAGGGCTGTCCAGCCAGGGAAAGGTTTATCCAGGCAACGCTGTCTAGAGCTGCAGCACCCTTTATGCACAAGCAACCCCAATTCCCTTTACAATACATTTATAAAGAAACCAGAGGCCTTTCTACTAGGAATTTTAGGAAAGGAGATAAAGAGAAAGGACTGTAAATTTTTTCAATATGCACTGACAGTTGCAAGAGTGTTATTGGCTCAGAAATGGAAACAACAGGAAATACCGACGGTGGAAGAATGGAGAATGAAGCTGCTAGACTATGCTGAGTTGGATAAATTGACTGGGAAGATTAGATACTCAAGAGACCAAAAGTTCATCGAGGACTGGGGAAAATTTCTGCAATATCTGAAAAGTATAAGTGAGGTACAGATAACGCTAGAGGGATGTAAAGAAGCACTGTGAAATTTGAGAAGTATTGTTAAAAGGGAATAGAAAGGGAAAGGTTTAAATAATGACAAAACAAACTTAAGGAATGCGTAATTTAAATAACGACTATGGATGATTCTCGGAAAAGCTGAAGGAAGTCCAGAAAAGAAATACTCTGTGAAAAATTGGATGTGAAATTATTGTGTGTTTGTGTTTTTCTTGTAAATTAATAAAAATTATTTTCAAAAAAAAGAAGAAGAAGAAGATAAGAAACATGTCACTCTGCGATTTTTGGGTGAATGTGAATTCTAACCCCCAAAACACCAAGTTGAAATAAGCCCAATCAGAGCTTTATCATCTTCTTTTTATGTAGATGGAACCCAAAACACCTTTTTGCTTTGGTTGGGGGTGATTCTGGTGCAAACCCAAAAAACACCATGCGAATTGAAATAAGCCCAATCAAAGCTTATTCGTCGTCTTTCTACGCATATGGAAGCGAAAAGACGGTGTTCTGTTATTTTGGTCTCAATACACACACTTTGCGATTTCTGGGTCAATGTGCATTAACACCAAAGAACACGACGTGAAATTACCGAAATCCAAGATTCTTCTTTCTATGTAGCTGGAACCCAAAACAACCTGTTAGGCTGTGTTTAGGCTTATTACACTTCACTTTGCTAGGGTTAGGGTTAGGGTTAGGGTTAGGGTTAGGGTTAGGGTTAGGGTTAGGGTTAGGGTTAGGGTTAGGGTTAGGGTGAATGTGCATTCTAACCCCAAACACACCAATTGTGTTAACTGTGTTGTGTTACCTGGCTTGAGAGCAGTACATGTGAAAAGGATCTAGGAGTCTTGGTTGACCACAAACTTGACATGAGCCAACAGTGTGACGCGGCAGCTAAAAAAGCCAATGCAATTCTGGGCTGTATCAATAGGAGTATAGCATCTAGATCAAGGGAAGTAATAGTGCAACTGTATTCTGCTCTGGTCAGACCTCACCTGGAGTACTGTGTCCAGTTCTGGGCACCACAGTTCAAGAAGGACACTGACAAACTGGAATGTGTCCAGAGGAGGGCAACCAAAATTGTCAAAGACCTGGAAACGATGCCTTATGAGGAACGGCTAAGGCAGCTAGGCATGTTTAGCCTGGAGAAGAGGAGGTTAAGGGGTGATACGATAGCCATGTTCAAATATATAAAAGGATGTCATATGGGGGGGGGGGAGAAAGGTTGTTTTCTGCTGCTCCAGAGAAGCGGACACGGAGCAATGGAGCAATGGATCCAAACTACAAGAAAGAAGATTCCACCTAAACATTAGGAAGAACTTCTTGACAGTAAGAGCTGTTCGACAGTGGAATTTGCTGCCAAGGAGTGTGGTGGAGTCTCCTTCTTTGGAGGTCTTTAAGCAGAGGCTTGACAACCATATGTCAGGAGTGCTCTGATGGTGTTTCCTGCTTGGCAGGGGGTTGGACTCGATGGCCCTTGTGGTCTATTCCAACTCCTTGATTCTATGATTCTATTTTGGTCTCATTACACACACTTTGCGATTTCTGGGTCAATGTGCATTAACACCAAAGAACAGCTTAAGCCACAGCTTAAGAGGCCTGAGGGTGGCTTCCGGGACACTGCTGCTGCTGCTGCTGCTTTAGTGACAGCTGGGTGGGCCGCTCCCTTTCCTGCCAACTCCATCTGGCCTAGGGGGCGGAGCCTGCACTCACCGCCACAGCTTGAGGGCCTCCATCAAGGCCTCCGGGACACTGCTGCTCCTGCTGTTCTAGTGAGTGCTGGGTGGGCCGCTCCCTTTCCTGCCAACTCCATCTGGCCTAGGGGGCGGAGCCTGCACTAACCGCCACAGCTTAAGAGGCCTGAGGGAGGCTTCCGGGACACTGTTGCTGCTGCTGCTCTAGTGAAAGCTGGGTGGGCCGCTCCCTTTCCTGCCAACTCCATCTGGCCTAGGGGGCGGACCCTGCGCTCACCGCCACAGCTTAAGAGGCCTGAGGGAGGCTTCTGGGACACTGCTGCTGCTGCTGCTCTAGTGAGTGCTGGGTGGGCCGCTCCCTTTCTGCCAACTCCATCTGGCCTAGGGGGCGGACCCTGCGCTCACCGCCACAGCTAAAGAGGCCTGAGGGAGGCTTCCGGGACACTGCTGCTGCTGCTGCTGCTCTAGTAAGTGCTTGGTGGGCCGCTCCCTTTCCTGCCAACTCCATCTGGCCTAGGGGGCGGAGCCTGCAGTCACCACCACAGCTTAAGACGCCTGAGGGAGGCTTCCAGAAGACTGCTGCTGCTGCTGCTCTAGTGAGTGCTGGGTGGGCCGCTCCCTTTCCTGCCAACTCCATCTGGCTTAGGGGGCGGAGCCTGCACTCACCGCCACAGCTTAAGAGGCCTGAGGGAGGCTTCCGGGACACTGCTGCTCTAGTGAGTGCTGGGTGGGCCGCTCCCTTTCCTGCCATCTCCATCTGGCCTAGGGGGCGGAGACTGCACTTACCACCACAGCTTAAGAGGCCTGAGGGAGGCTTCCGGGACACTGCTGCTGCTCTAGTGAGTGCTGGGTGGGCCGCTCCCTTTCGTGCCAACTCCATCTGGACTAGGGGGCGGAGCCTGCACTAACCGCCACAGCTTAAGAGGCCTGAGGGAGGCTTCCGGGACACTGTTGCTGCTGCTGCTCTAGTGAAAGCTGGGTGGGCCGCTCCCTTTCCTGCCAACTCCATCTGGCCTAGGGGGCGGACCCTGCGCTCACCGCCACAGCTTAAGAGGCCTGAGGGAGGCTTCTGGGACACTGCTGCTGCTGCTGCTCTAGTGAGTGCTGGGTGGGCCGCTCCCTTTCTGCCAACTCCATCTGGCCTAGGGGGCGGACCCTGCGCTCACCGCCACAGCTAAAGAGGCCTGAGGGAGGCTTCCGGGACACTGCTGCTGCTGCTGCTGCTCTAGTAAGTGCTTGGTGGGCCGCTCCCTTTCCTGCCAACTCCATCTGGCCTAGGGGGCGGAGCCTGCAGTCACCACCACAGCTTAAGACGCCTGAGGGAGGCTTCCAGAAGACTGCTGCTGCTGCTGCTCTAGTGAGTGCTGGGTGGGCCGCTCCCTTTCCTGCCAACTCCATCTGGCTTAGGGGGCGGAGCCTGCACTCACCGCCACAGCTTAAGAGGCCTGAGGGAGGCTTCCGGGACACTGCTGCTCTAGTGAGTGCTGGGTGGGCCGCTCCCTTTCCTGCCATCTCCATCTGGCCTAGGGGGCGGAGACTGCACTTACCACCACAGCTTAAGAGGCCTGAGGGAGGCTTCCGGGACACTGCTGCTGCTCTAGTGAGTGCTGGGTGGGCCGCTCCCTTTCGTGCCAACTCCATCTGGACTAGGGGGCGGAGCCTGCACTCACTACCACAGCTTAACAGTCCACTGGGAGGCTTCCGGGAGACTGCTGCTGCTGCTGCTGCTCTAGTGAGTGCTGGGTGGGCCGCTCCCTTTCCTGCCAACTCCATCTGGCCTAGGGAGCGGAACCTGCACTCACCGCAACAGCTTAAGAGGCCTGAGGGAGGCTTCCGGGACACTGCTGCTGTTGCTGCTCTAGTGAGTGCTGGGTGGGCTGTTCCCTTTCCTGCCAACTCCATCTGGCCTAGGGGGCGGAGCCTGCACTCACCGCCACAGCTTAAGAGGCCTGAGGGAGGCTTCCGGGACACTGCTGCTGCTCTAGTGGGTGCTGGGTGGGCCGCTCCCTTTCCTGCCAACTCCATCTGGACTAGGGGGCGGAGCCTGCACTCACTACCACAGCTTAACAGTCCTCTGGGAGGCTTCCGGGAGACTGCTGCTGCTGCTGCTGCTGCTCTAGTGAGTGCTGGGTGGGCCGCTCCCTTTCCTGCCAATTCCATCTGGCCTAGGGGGCGGAGCCTGTTAGGGTGTGAAACCTAAGACGCTGGCAAGTTAGCAATGTCATGTGACTTTAAGTAGTCAAGCTTGTTAAGTTGTTAAGTTGCTCAGTATGTAAAGAGTGTTTGTTTTCTCTGCCTGTGGGGCGTGAAGCAAAAATGTCTGAAAGCTCCGGAGGTGTTTCTGTTATCTTTCTGCAATAAACCTGTCTTTGGAAAGACAGGCTTCCCTGTGTCGTTATTTCTTTGCTGCTGAGACTTTGCAGCTTGTACTGCAACAAGAATTTCTGCACTGGACTTAATTAATGCTCTGCAAAGAGAACTGTTGCTGGTGGCGCAGCGGAAGCGTTTACTGGACCAGTACACAGACTCTCTTAGAGCCTGCACTCACTGCCACAGCTTAAGATATAGCACCCTGCTTGTGGTTAACGCTTAGCTGGAATGAAATATTCAACGCAGCAATAGAGAAATTAAAATAATAATTTATTTGTCAGACAAATAAATGAGAGACACAGTGGTATATGGTTACCAAAGCTCTGCCCGCTCCAGCCCTGATGGCCAGCACTTATATTTCCTCAGCCCAGCCCCCTTGCTCCTCCTTTGGCTGCCTCTGTCCAATCAGCTTGGTTGAAATTCCTATTGGCTGTTTGCTAGAACCAATCATAAAAGATACACCCATTTCCTATTACCTTTTATGGGAGACAAAGAGCTATATTTCCTTCTATCCATAAATGGCAGACAAGTAGCCATATATCTTACATTTGCCTCGACAAGGCACCTTAATTAACATTTCACCTTTTGCCCTAGACAAGGCACCTTAATTAACATTTCACCTTTTGCCCTATTGCCCTATTACCCTATTCACTCCAAAACAGATGGCTAAAACAGATGGCTCATGGTTTTAAGTTCTATCTTAGACAGAGATCTTGGGTTCACCTTCTCACACACCATCAATGAAATAAGAATCTAACATAAGAATCTAACATTTCTTACTTTCTAAATCCTTTGCATAATTACATTTAAGCCAACAAATCTCATACATTATCATAGCTTTTTAGAAGAAAAAGGAACTTAGTAAAAACAGTTTCAAAAAAAAAAGCCTCTTCAGTTTACAACTCCCTTTCCCCAGCCAGCTGCTGTTCCCATTAGCTCTTACCCTTTAACCTTAGAAAAATATTGCTCGAGTCTTCTGTTAAACAATAAATCTTACTATTTACCAACTCTTAATTAGTGTTTTTGCAGCTTGATTGTATTCTGTAATTTGTATGGTCAGTATGACCTTTGCTCCCAGCCTGTAATTTCCTTTTACAACTTTGAGGTACTGCTATAAATCAGGGGGGCCCTTGAGCAGGAAGATAAACAGCTGCCACCTGGCATGAAACATACAAGCATTTGAAGCTCATTTTAAAATACAGGTCTTGATCAGATGCCTCATTCCCCCCTTTCAAGCTCAAGGACCTTCATCCCAAGTGTCCTTGATAGCTTGACCTTCATCATATTCCTGAGGTAAAGCTCTGTATAGGGCCATGATATGAGGTAGAGTTAAATTTGAAATCATCTTGCTAATTGTACTTCTAAAACATGAAATGATACATGGCACCATACATAAAACCATTACTACTACCGTCAAGAAAAACAAGCAAGACAATAGTATCCCTTTGAGTCATGCAACATTAGGTAAACAATTGGTGAGCCATCCCATATCCCATCCTTCCCATATTTGTACTGGGACATGTGCTATACTCTCCATCTTTGTGGCCAACACACGGATTGCCTCACCATTATCAGAAATGTTAAAGCAACAGGCATTCCCTGTCAAGTTCAAGACTCCACATAGGCCTCCCTGCCTGGCAAGTACATAATCCATTCCCATTTTCAGCTGCAAAATGGCGGCTCTACTTTTATCCAACTGTTGTGCAATAAGTCTCAAACTCTGGGCCGTTGCATTGGTTACAAGTTCCACTACTGCTTGCAATCGAATTATTCTGTTTAGATTATAAATAGGATCCCGTGCCCCTTGTATGAGCTCATCAGGATTCCAGGAGGCAGGTTCATAATAGGCTATAATGCGCTCTGGTGGCCAATCATCAGTATCGCTCCAACTTTGGGTACTTCCTCCTGCTATATGAGAAATATCAGCATTTCTTCTTGTACGTTTGGCCGAACTAGTGGGCATAATCCACATTGGTGGTAATACCCATCCCAGGAAACAAGTCCCACTCCATTTGGAAGGGAGTTGCTTGTATGCCCATTCTCCACATATCCACCACAACCATCGGGTCTGAGGTTTTTGGTATGTGGAGTGCATAAGGCGAAATATCAAAAGGGGTACAGAGTTCACAGTGCAGTATGTTAGATTGCCTTTTGCTGTCACAGTTATGTTCCACACCATTTTCCATGCATGAATAAAAGGAGGTGCACAGGGCAAGGTATTCCGAGTTCGATAGGTAGTACCATTTGCCCAGGTTTGACTATTCTTAATATAATCCCAAGTATAGTGGCAATGAGAAGAGCCTACCATGGTAGAATCAGCTGCCTCTGATGATTTATGTACACAGAATTCCCCTTGTACAGGTATAACTCGTATTGGTTTAGTTGAGTTCCATCCGGGGAAATTCTGTACTTCTGTTTGGTGTGGCATTTCGCTTACCATACCAATGGCATTTAATGGTATCGGTAATAAGGGCATACCTCCCTCTGAATCATCTGGTCCGAGAGAGCAAACAAGGCAATTGGTCCTATTTGTAACATTGGCTACCATCTCAGCTAAGCCTACCCACATATTGTGGTCATGGCGGAATCCATATTTAGCAAATTTGGTCAGATTCAAGGACCCTTCCCCTTCCCAAGGGAACAGGGTTAATAATAAAATCATGTTGATGTCTAGTATATGCATTCCTTCCACAAAAGATTACCTTATTGTGATAACAAAAAAATATTAGCCCCAATATAATTCCCCCAGTGACAGAAATGGGGAACCACCAAGACCAAAACATATATCCCGAGGATCCCCAATGAGTAATATCCCTGATAATTGTTCCACGGGGGGGGGGGGCAGTCAATCAATTGTATAAGAGAATCTTCCCGTTCACAATCGCTGGTTCAGATGCTCCTCAAGCTTCAGGCGTGCGCAGGTCAGCCAGCTTCCAGGTTGTGGCTGCAGCAGGCCGGTCGTCTAATGTTGCCTGTGACCTAGCCCGTTCCCCGTAGGGCTTGATACAGGGGTTTTTGGAGAGAGTCAGTTTAAAAGGATTAGAGGGGTCACCTTTGCACGTCCAACTGCCTTCGGACTTCTTCAAACGGGAGTGATGAATCCAGGGGGTCACCTCAGCTACCTTCACCGCTGTTGGAGTAGAGAGCAAGACGGTGTAAGGTCCACGCCACTTAGGTGCAAGTGGATCACGTTTCCACTCTTTCACCCATACGCTATCGCCAGCCTGGAACTGATGAATCGGCTCGGCAATGCGGCACGGCGTGCGCTCGAGGGCCCACCTGTTAAGAGAAACAAAAAACACGGGAGAGAGATTGCACTTGTCCCTGTGTCACATGGTCTCCTATTTGTTTGAGGTCAGCTGGAATATCCTGAACAAAGGAGGGCGGCCTCCCATACAGGAGCTCAAAAGGTGACAACTTAAGTCTTTTTGTGGGTGCGCACCTGTCAGGGGCTCAGGAGCAGAAGCACAGGGGAGAGAGCAAATAGAGAGCGAAGGAGAGGAATCCGAGGGGAGCGTAGGGGAGTATGACAGTGACCCGAGAGATTCCATTAGCTTCTCCAGCGAATCAGAAGATTCCCAGAAGGGGGCGCCGATGGTAAAGGCAAGGAGGGTCCCAGGGGGGACGCACCAGAAGCAAGGGGCCAGCGGGGACTCCCAAGGTAGCAGCGGAGGATCAGGACCAGCTCCCCCACCAGAGCGCAGTGGGGGGGAAGAGTCACATGTGTCAGGACCAGCCTCTCCTCCAGCGGGGAGAGAAGATGAGTCAGGGCTGACCACGCCTCCATCGGAAAGTGGGGAAACGGAGGGGAGGTCAGGTCCAGCTAGCCTCCCCAAAGGAGGGAGCAGTGACAGCAGTGTAACGGTCAGAAGGAAAGTGGGAGGCTGGGCGCGCGCGCCAAGTTCAAATGTGCAGGCGCGCGGGACAGCAGAAAACCCGGATTGGGAGCCAGGTCCTAAAGCCCGAAGGAGGGAGGGGGAAGAGTCAGGGGACTCAGCGTCAGAAGAGTCTAGGAAGGGCGAGACCCCGACGGGCAGGTGGACCCAGAGGAGGAAGGAACAGAGGAAGAGGTGGAGCAAGGCTATAGTCTTAAACTGGTGTCAAGGGGGGAGGAGATTCAGACGGAGCTTTGGCGGTCTAAAGTTAGAGACGTAGTGTTGCACGCTGCGGCTGTGGAAGTGAACTGAACTTCAATAAAGTCTTTTATACTAAACAACGAAGCAGCGTTGGTCTTATGTGAGCTGGGACCTCGGGCAGCGCTGACAGTAAGCTCCGTCTCAAAAAAGTATTCAACCCTCGCAGCGTGAGTTGGCGCAGCGAGGGGCAAAACTTGGTGTTTTGCAAGCTCACGAAGATAGGCAAAGATGACTACAGAGGAGAAGGTGACACAACTGCAGGATGCAGTCTCAACGCTTTACGCAGAATTAGCAGCATCAAAGAAAAGAGAAGAAGAAGCAGCAGCGCTCTGCCGGGATCTGCAGACCAGGTGGGACCGTTGGGACAAGGAGGGGTTGTCAGGACCCAAGCAGGAGGGAGTTGGCCTCGGGAAGAGGGGGGCCAGCATACTAGCCCACTTCGACGGGAACCTGCAGCAGTATCCTAACTTCAGAGCAGACATAGTTTTCGCGCTCAATTTGCTTCGGAAGGACTTTAGAGATGAGGAGGAGAAAGTGGGCTTCATAATAACTCATCTGCATGGGGAAGCTAAATCGTGGCTGCGCACTTTGTGGCGCGAAAATGATCCCGCCCTCCAAGATTCAAAAGCATTTATCGAAGCTATGGACGCGTGTTTTAAATCAACGGTAGATGTGGACGTGGCCAGGAGGGAAATGCATGGGCTGAGGCAAGGGAAAGCAACGGTGCGACAATATCACTCCTGCTTTTTTGCGTTAGTAAACGTGCTGGGCTGGCAGAAGGACTCCGCTGCCGTCAGGGATCTGTTCTGGGAGGGGCTAAATGGGGCCGTGAAAGATGAGCTGGCAAGGGGAGAAAGACCTAAAAGCACCACAGAAGTCGTCCAGAGGGCGCTAGCAATAGGGGTGCGCCTGGAAGACCGCCCTTGGAGCAGGGAGGAGGGACGTAGGGCAAACACACTAGCCAGAACAACTCCCTTCCTACCCAGAGAGACAGAGCGGGCTCAATCCACGCCTCCACTGGGGAGGGGAGAAGAGCCGATGGAGATAGGTGGTGCCAGGGCTCAGACAGCAAGCAGAGCCCAAACACCAGGAGCAGTCAAGACGAAGGCTCCTAGAGGGAGCAGGAAGTGTTACATCTGCGACAGTGCACTGCACATGGCCAAAGAGTGTCCCCAGAGGATCCAGAAGCACACTGCAGCCTCAGCAACAGTAAGGGGAGCACGTCAACAAGGGGAACAGCTGCAGGGAAACGACGGAGCCTGGTTGGAAGCAGAAGCACTGGGGCTCAACCAGGCGAGTCAGTGAAGCAGTCCCCAGAGATTTTGCAGCCCACAGACCCCCTCCCACCCAAACCAGTGGTGCAACTCACAGCATCTCTCCAGCTGCCCGATGGGCTCCTCCTGGAGGTCCCTATTACCATTGACTCTGGTAGCAATGCAGACTTTGTAGGAGTGGACTTCGTCAAGCAGCATCGCATAGCACTCCTGCCAGCCACGATGCCCCTGAACGTCGTCACGGTTGATGGCAGGAAGATACTGGGAGGAGAGGTGGTGCAGCAAACACCGCCTATGGTGATGCAAATTGGAAATCACCGCGAGGTCATCAGTTTCAACGTCACCCACCTGTCAGACACGCCCATAGTGTTGGGCATGAGTTGGCTGGATAGGCACAGCCCGGCATTAGCATGGTACCAGCGGCAATTAACCTTCTGTTCTTCCTACTGCGCAGAACACTGCGTCCGGACACGCCAGGAAGAAGAGGGACAGGGGGATGAACCGCAGCTACACCTGGGCATGGTGCAGGCGGTACCCAACAAGTACAAGGCCTTTTGGGAGGTTTTCTGCGAGAAGGAAGCGGACAAGCTGCCTCCCCACAGGCCCTACGACTGCAAGATTGACCTCCTGCCGGGGGCGACGCTGCCGACTGGAAGACTGTACTCCATGTCTGAAGACGAAATGCAAGAACTCAGGGAGTTCATAGATCACAATTTGAAGCGGGGATTCATCCAGGAATCCAAAGCAGTTGGGGGCAGTCCCGTGTTTTTCGTGAAGAAGAAGAACACGCCCGAACGGAGGCTCATAGTGGATTATCGAATCATCAATTCCAGGACAAAGCCCACAGCATTCCCCATGCCCAAGATCGACGACCTGCTCGCGACGGTGAGGAAGGGACGGATCTTCACCAAGTTGGATCTACGAGGGGCGTACAACCTTATACGCATGCGGGAGGGCGATGAGTGGAAGACAGCCATGTTTACGCCTTTAGGCACCTATGAATACCGAGTCATGCCGTTTGGTCTGCAAAATGGCTCCCATTGTTTCCAAGCCTTCATGCACCACGTGTTAGCGGGACTCCTCTACAAGAAGTGCGTCTGCTTCCTAGACAACATCCTGATCTTCTCGGAATCGCAGGAGGCTCACGAGGAGGACGTCAAGGAGGTCCTGCAGAGACTACGGGAGCACAGACTTTACGCCAAACTGGAGAAGTGCCAGTTTGACATGACGGAGGTGGATTTCCTGGGCTACAAGCTGTCCGACAAGGGACTCGCCATGGAGAGCGCCAAGGTCCGCTCGGTGTTGGACTGGAAGAACCCGTGCAATCGGAAGGAGGTCCAGAAGTTTGTCGGCTTTGCCAACTTTTATCGCAAGTTCATCAAGGGGTTCGCGAAGGAGACGGCGGCCATCACGGACACCCTCAGCTCCAAGAAGAAGAAGTTCACCTGGACGGACCAGGCGGAGCAGTCCTTTCGGAGACTCAAGCGTCTCTTCGTGTCCGAAGAACAGCCGCTACACGTAAACCCCAGCAAACCAATAAGGGTTGAAACGGACGCCTCGGACAGAGCGGTGGGGGCGGTCCTGTTGCAGCAAGATCCGCAAGGGGACTGGAGACCATGCGCATTCTACTCCAGGAAGCTCAGCAAGTCGGAGCAGAACTACACCATCTGGGACAGGGAGTTGCTGGCCATTCATGCAGCCTTCAAGGCGTGGCGGCACTTCCTCGTCGGAGCCAGACACACAGTGCAGGTCCGCACGGACCATAAGAACCTGGAGTACTGGCGCACGGCGCGGTTCCTGAACCAGAGACACATCCGTTGGGCGGAGTTCTTTGCGGATTTCGATTTCCGGATAGAGTACATCCCGGGAGACAACAACGTCATGGCGGATGCACTATCCAGGAAGCCGCAGTATCTCGAGGAAGCGGCACCGGTGGCGGCCAGACACATTTTCGCACCGGAAGCGTGGGCTTGCGCTTCAGCCGCCGTGGACCTGGACGCGGTGCGTCGTGCTTTGCAGAAGGATTCGTTCGCACAATCCAAGATGGAGGAGGTGCGACGCGGCACAGCGAAGGACGACGAGTTCCAGATACGTGACGGACTGCTCATCCGCAAAGGGGCTCTCTACGTATCGGGAGACGACCTCCGCGCGAAAGTCCTGCAGCAGTTACACGACGCGCCCAGCGCTGGGCACTTTGGCAAGGACAAGATGGCGGAATTAGTCACCAGGGACTTTTGGTGGCCCAAGGTGAGGGGAGAAGTCGCGGATTACGTCTCCAGGTGTGACACCTGCCAAAGGGCCAAACCAGTACACAGGACCGGCGGGTCTGCTGGAACCGCTGCAGACGCCGCTCGAACCGTGGGAGAAAGTGGCCCTGGACTTTGTTACAGATCTGCCCAGCTCGCGAGGCAAAACAGCGGTACTCGTGGTCGTAGACCTGTTCACCAAGATGGCGCACTTCATTCCTTGCGCGAAGGTGGCCACAGCGGAACAGACTGCCAAGCTGTTCATAGACCACATGTTCAAAGCTCACGGCTTGCCGCGGTCCATCCTGTCCGACCGGGGCCGCCAATTCATCTCGAGCTTCTGGCAAAAGCTGCTGGGCATCCTGAACGTCAAGATCAATTTAGCGTCGGCACGACACCCGCAGACCAACGGACAAGCGGAGAGGGTCAACGCCATCATGCAGCAGTACCTACGATGCTACGCGAATCAACAGCCTTCGACCTGGGTGGACTACCTACCGCTGGCCGAGTTTGCCTACAACAGCACGAAGCACGGGTCTACAGGTGTGACACCGTTCTTCGCCAACAATGGGCGGCATCCCAGAACCTTCCCGGGGTTAGAGACGAAGGGGGAGGGGGAGCCACGGGGGGCAGAGCACTTAGCCGCAGAGTTACAGGAGGTCCATGAGCAACTCCGAAGGCACTTGGAACTCGCGAAACACGCCTACAAGATGCAGGCAGACAGGCACAGGAGGGGCGGGGAAGACATCCAGGTGGGGGACTGGGTCTGGTTAGCAGCCCAGGCACTGCCGGCCAGAACGCTAGCTAAGAAGAAGCTCGGGCACAAGCAGCTGGGACCTTACCAGGTCGCGGCACAAATCAATCCAGTGGCCTTCCGGTTGACACTCCCGGAGGGCTCCAGAATGCACCCAGTCTTTCATAGGTCAGTGCTGACACCCTACAAGGCACCTCACAGGTTTCAGGCGCCAGGGGACACACCAGCCCCACGTAGCACATCGCCAACAGGGGAGGGATCACAGAGGGCGACGCCACTCAACGAGGTCACGGAGATTTTGGACTCGAGATGGGGGGAAGAGGGAGTTGAATATCTCCTCGCCAGGGAAGGTACCCCGGCCAGTGCCAACGAGTTGGTACCGTGCTATGCCGTGGAGGAGCATTACCTCAAAGACGAGTTCCATTCAATCTTCCCACACAGACCCATGCCGGCGGAGTATTTCGACGACTGGCTTTTCACACCCACACTTTCAGCCAGCACGTTCCAGGGTTTCTCATCAGCGGAGGAGCCGACGCCAGAAACAAGCTCCCCGGAGGGGTCACTCTCGGGGTTTGTCACAGACCGCTCCTATTGGTGGGACACTCAACCAGAGGTGGGGTGGAGCAGGGAACTGCTGAGGGGGCCCCTACACACAGCCTCACCCGAGGGTCCAGGAGGTGGGGAGGACATGGACGTGTTGGGGGAGGATCCTGGATTCGAGCACGACAGCAGAGAAATGGAAGCAGAGGAAATCAACGTCGACGAGCCCATTGCGGGCGGGCCTGATCCTGCTGGCCGGTTGCACACCAGGGGGAGAGAACGGCATCCCGCACTCACACCCACAGCACGGGAGCACCCGAAACCCACACCCGAAGAGGGGGAGGGGGGAAGGGGGGGCTTCGAGGGGGGGATGGATGTCAGGGGCTCAGGAGCAGAAGCACAGGGGAGAGAGCAAATAGAGAGCGAAGGAGAGGAATCCGAGGGTAGCGTAGGGGAGTATGACAGTGACCCGAGAGATTCCATGAGCTTCTCCAGCGAATCAGAAGATTCCCAGAAGGGGGCGCCGATGGTGACGGCAAGGGGGGTCCCGGGGGGACGCTCCAGAAGCAAGAGGCCAGCGGGGACTCCCAAAGCAGCAGCGGAGGATCAGGACCAGCTCCCCCACCAGAGCGCAGTGGGGGGGAAGAGTCACATGTGTCAGGGCCAGCCTCTCCTCCAGCAGGGAGAGAAGATGAGTCGGGGTAACCACGCCCCCATCGGGGAGTGGGGAAACGGAGGGAAGGCCAGGTCCAGCTAGCCTCCCCGAAGGAGGGAGCAGTGACAGCAGTGTAACGGTCAGAAGGAAAGTGGGAGGCTGGGCGCGCGCGCCAAGTTCAAATGTGCAGGCGCGCGGGACAGCAGAAAACCCGGATTGGGAGCCAGGTCCTAAAGCCCGAAGGAGGGAGGGGGAAGAGTCAGGGGACTCAGCGTCAGAAGAGTCTAGGAAGGGAGAGACCCCGATGGGCAGGCGGACCCAGAGGAGGAAGGAACAGAGGAAGAGGTGGAGCAAGGCTAGAGTCTTAAACTGGTGTCAGGGGGAAGGAGATTCAGACGGAGCTTCGGCGGTCTAAAGTTAGAGACGTAGTGTTGCACGCTGCGGCTGTGGAAGTGAACTGAACTTCAATAAAGTCTTTTATACTAAACAACGAAGCAGCGTTGGTCTTATGTGAGCTGGGACCTCGGGCAGCGCTGACAGCACCGAACACGAAACAGTGTTATGGGTAACACATCAGTGCTGTGGCCAGCATTACCATCGTTCCTTCTGCCACTTCTTCCTCTCTTGTTTCTCAGCCTCATCCCTATTCCGATAAACTCGGCATGCAATGGCCATAATTTGGCTCATCAGCATCCCTTCCCATCCTTCTGATTTCTGAATTTTCTTACGAATGTCAGAAGCGCACTGGGCCACAAAAGTAGCAGTAATCATTCTGCTGTTTTCAGGGGCTTCAGGGTCAAAAGGAGTCCATATACGATAGGCTTCCTGCAGCCTCTCTAAAAAGTCTCCCGGACTCTCATTTGGTTTCTGTTCTACTTCTGAGACTTTAGACATATTAGTGGGCTTGTGGCATGCCCTGCGGATATCTTGCACAAGCGTCTGGCGGTAGGTGGTAAGCCTGGCCAGGTGAATTGCATTGTTTGGATCCCAATTAGGATCTTCCAAGGGAAAGTTGTCCTGGAGATGACGGTCAATATTAAAAATATTTCCCACTCTGGCCTGCTCACGCAAATATATCTGTGCCTTTTCAATTATGTCTCTCCTTTCCTCAGTGATGAACAGAGTATTCAGGAGCTGGCGGCAATCTGTCCAAGTAGGACTATGAGTATTTACTATTGAAGTCACCAAGTCCATCATAGCCTGAGGTTTTTCTGCGAAAGACGGGGTGTGTGTTTTCCAATTCATCAGATCCGTAGTCGTGAATGGAATGTACTGGAGGGTCGAAGTTCGAGGTGGCCGTGGTCCGGGTTGCCCGTTAACCAGCACAGGCTCCTCAAGTGCATCAAATACTCTTCTGAGAGGGGCTACTACGTGACCTTTCTCTTCGCTTTGCTCTAGGGGCCTCAAATCATAGGGGATGGTATCTATCCCAAGACGTTCTTTTAGCAGCTTTATGGGCCTGGCTGTATTGCTTGCTGACCGATCAAGGTCTCCCTGTAACTTCTGTAATAATTCTCTAGGACTTGGATGTACAGGGGTTTGAGGTGGGCAATTAGTTGGTCCACTAAAGGAGACTGTAGATGGAGTTCTACTGGGACTCACAGGTGGAATAACCACTTCTGCTTGGGCTTTATTATAGGACTCCAATGCCTCCTGAAGATATTTATCAGAATCTATCAAGGAATCAAGCTCTGTGACTCCAGCTCCGTTATTCATTCCACTGTCTTTCCTTGGGGTTACAACTGGTGGAGTGTTCGGATTAGGCTCCCCTCGACGTGGGGCATAGGGTGGAGGTGGAAGCACCTCTTCCTCTGGTCCCTCAAAAATGGGTTTGAGTTTATTTGGCAAGATTCATTTCCTAGCTTCGGCTTTTACAGCCAATAATTTGCATCGTTGGACTTTGCATTCCCTTATCCATGGAGGATTATTATTTAATGTGCTCAGCCAAGAATCTATATATGAAAATTGTTCTGGGCATCCTCCAGTTTCTTTGGTGATGTTGGACCAATGTTTGCTTGCTAAATTTATATCAAAAGTTCCTTGAGGCGGCCATCCAGTATTTTGTTTTGGCCAGTCTAATTCACATAATGTTCTCAAGCGCTCTGGCGTCATTTTGACTCCATATGCTCCTGAGAAGGCTTTCTTAAAATTATTTAACATACATTCAAGAGGTGTATTTTCCCCCTTTGAACCTCCAACTCCCATTGTATGGCCCTGTGAAGTATCCACTCAGTCACTCACACACTCGCTTCGTGGGGTTCCTTGCCCAGTGAAGTCGCCTTACTGGGAAACGAAGTAGTACCCACTCCACACTCAGGTCAGCTACAGATTGCTCTGTACTTTCTCACACATACAATGCGCTGGATACTTCACCACACTCTACCTCCCAATCTTTCCCTTTTCCTCCACCAGACCACCATCTGATGTACCCAACCACCTAGCGTACTCAGTTCCCCCTTACTGAGACGCAAAAGTTTGATCAAGACTTCTCTTCCTCCCAATTAATTGGAGGGCCTCAACCCCTTTGTGCACTTACCCTTAGCTGGTTCCCTGTTTATTTCTCTGGTCCCCCCCCCCCGGTCCGTCACCGTCAGTGAGCAGGGTATCAGACAGACAAGACTTCCGCGTTCCCCTGGAAAAATGTTCCAGTGCGCGCTGGGTAAGCAGTTAGTGGTCCTCCCTCTTGTACCCTGCCTGCTAAGGCAAAGGGGCTGTGTTCCAGCAGACCACTTATCCGAGTCACAGAGGCACCATAAAATGTAGCACCCTGCTTGTGGTTAACGCTTAGCTGGAATGAAATATTCAACGCAGCAATAGAGAAATTAAAATAATAATTTATTTGTCAGACAAATAAATGAGAGACACAGTGGTATATGGTTACCAAAGCTCTGCCCACTCCATCCCTGATGGCCAGCACTTATATTTCCTCAGCCCAGCCCCCTTGCTCCTCCTTTGGCTGCCTCTGTCCAATCAGCTTGGTTGAAATTCCTATTGGCTGTTTGCTAGAACCAATCATAAAAGATACACCCATTTCCTATTACCTTTTATGGGAGACAGAGAGCTATATTTCCTTCTATCCATAAATGGCAGACAAGTAGCCATATATCTTACATTTGCCTTGACAAGGCACCTTAATTAACATTTCACCTTTTGCCCTAGACAAGGCACCTTAATTAACATTTCACCTTTTGCCCTATTGCCCTATTACCCTATTCACTCCAAAACAGATGGCTAAAACAGATGGCTCATGGTTTTAAGTTCTATCTTAGACAGAGATCTTGGGTTCACCTTCTCACACACCATCAATGAAATAAGAATCTAACATAAGAAGAGAAGGAGGGAAGTGAGCGGCAAAACAGACCATCTAGGAGGACTTCCGCGTAGTCTTTGCTCACGGACAGATGCGTCTCTCCCACTTTGCCAAGGTCGGGAGGTACGCGTTCGTTAGCGGAGCTAGAAGGGGGAGCTAAGGCTAAGCTGACCCCGAAGCCTTGGAAGGAGATTCCAGGGTGATATGGCGTTGCTGCAGCACGAAGAAGAGGACCCCCAGACCAATTTCAAGCTCCTAAAAGCTGAGCAAGAAGGGGGAGAAGGGGGAGAACTTCTTTGGTGCTAGTTCCTGCAACCCTCCGCTGACGAGAAGCCCGAGTCCGTGGGTAGGTCAATGGCTACACTTCTAACAAACTGAAGCAAACCTAAATGATTAGCCTATTTTACTTACTGAACTTGCTAATCTACGATTAAAACAAAGCGTTTGATCTTAAAACAAAGTGTTTGAACTTGAATGGCTTTTCGCGACTGACCGAAATTTACCTACAAGCTATATCAGACTGGTTTTTTTTCCAAAAAAGACATCTATTCCATTAATACCTAAGACGTTTTAGCCATCTTTTCCTGCTGGAGTTATGAACAAAAAGATTACCTGTGGCTTCATTAGTGTTGCGACAGAAATAAACCATGAAGTCATGAAGAAGAAATAATAAAAAAGACCCTTCCCAAGTGGTGAAATATATAAAGGGGTTTCCAGAATCTTCAGTATAAAATTAACTGTTGTTCACAAGTTAGTTTTCAACTGTCTGTTCACGCTGGCAAAAGGAATATAAGAGGCCAGAGACTCCCAGAGAACGGTGGTGAATGAGAGGGTGATTGATTACAAAGTTATAAAACTGTCACAAGACTGATAAACATCGCCTCCCCTCTCCCAAGAAGTGTGGATATCCTCTCTTTCTGGGGATTTCTGCTGTCTTCGGCTGTGGACTGCTACGGAGTATAAATCAATTTAACAACAGCTAAAAGTACTTCTGCTGACTCACGCGCTCCGACATTTTCTTAGACCGACATTTTCCTGGTTTGAGGAACGGAAATGAACTGTATTAGACTGACATAGATTGAGAAAAATCGCAGAGAGGGAGTGACTCAAACAGCGACATCAGCTGGTGAAAGAAAACGTTGCACTCTTTTGAAAAAGACGTTCCTCTAATAAGACCTATAAGAGCAATTACAGGGATTTTTGCAAGATCTGCAACTAGTGAAGATCCCAAAACGCTGCATCATAATCTGCTGAAAGAGACAAGGTTTCATAAATTTTTACAGACCCTATACCTCATCACTGGAATAGCATTCCTGTTACCTCTGGAAAAGTAATATCTAGAGAGAACTTAACAGCACATAACATTATTGCATTGTACATTATTAATTGAAAATACTCCCCAGCTCTTTTCTTATTATTCAAATATATTTTTCGTATTTTCTTCCCCCTCTTTATTTCTTTACAAATTATAAATTGCATTATTATTATTACTTCTTTTGCTTTATTTTTCTCTTACCCTCCCATCTTTTCTTTGTTTCTTTCTTTTGTAATTTTTGTGTGTGTTTGTGTTTTGTTTTGTCTCTCTGTTTGTTTCATTTTTGTTGTTTTTCTGGTTGTTTTTGTGTGGTTTTCAACATGTGTGGTTTTGTCTTGTGTGTTTTTTTGTTTCTGCTTTTTGTTGCTAGGGTTTTTTTTCCTGTTTTTGTTTGCTTTGCCTTTCGCTATCTATTGGTAGCTAATGCAGCTGATATTAGTATCAGATGTCATTAGCTTTGTTGCAAGGTGCTGATTAACTGAACCGCCAACCTGTTTTAAGATTTATATATATGATCTATTACCCTGAATGATTAAGTGAACGCAAGGATTGCAATCATTTATTATATTTATTTGATCTGATGAATTTGTGATATAGCTGTATTGAGGCTTGGCTGTAACTAATTAGATAATTGTTCATAATCAATTTAAAATATATTTAGTGAAACTGGGAATATAAAAAATTAGTGGATACATAGCCCGGAGATTACTATCAGACTGGTAAAATTGTCGTGATTCTATTAAGAAAGATTGAACTTAATTGACATTCATTAATTATCACATTGGAAATATTGACACGATTGTATTAAGAAAGATTGAACTTAATTGATATCCAATCTGTAAGACAGAAGGAAAGAGAACAAATTACCTAGTGAGCTAATTGAATTTCTTAGTGATGTATGGTAAAAAAACAACTGTGTCAGGTTCTGCGGCAGTTTCAGCCTCACAAATCAGGAGAACTTCTGTAATTGACATGGATCAATCACTAGATATGAGAGAATTAATTTTAAGTTTGAAGAAAGATATCCAAGTGTCAGGGAACTGCCATCGGAGGAGCAGGAGGTGAAAGGGCTCACAGAGGCTGAGAGAGATTACTCAGCTGAGGAGGGAACCAGCAGGGGGAGAGGTGGAGTTCCAAGGGAAAGTGAGTCGGAGGGAGGGCTCAGAGATACTTCCAGCGAAAATAGTGGGGAGGTTTCAGGACCTCCCATAGGGACACCTACTCCTCGCCGGAAACTGTCACGCCGAGAGTCCAGAAGACGCGTTTCCGTTAAGGAGCTTTTATGCTGGAAGAAGTTCCGTAAACGCCCACTGTCCGATTCTACGAGCGACTGATGGAGCCATGCTTAAGGAGCTCCGTCACAGACAGAGGTTTGTGGACTTAGCCAAACTCTGAGGGACTAGGATTTTACGCACAAGCAGCTCACCATCCCATCACAGAAATCGGACAGTCCCTGAAAGCAGCTTGTGCAGAGAGGCATCATGAGCAACCCAGCCGGAGCCGGGGGAGCAGGAGGAGCTGGAGAGGGTCCAAGCCTGGAAGAAAGGTACAGGGTTTTGGAAGTCCAGCTAGCGCTGCAAACGGCGAGGCTAGAGGAAAGGAGGGCGCAGGATGCAGAAAAGGCAAAAGGCGCTACACTAGCAAGAAAGATGCCAGGATTGGTGCAGAAGTTTGGGGGGGACCCCAGGAACTATCAAGCCTTTAGGACAGAGATGCAGTATGCTCTCGAGCTGCAGTTTGACGACTTTCCCGACGAGGCATCGCGAGTGGCGTTTGTGGTTGGCCATCTCGAAGGGGGGGCGAGAGACTGGGTTAGACCCCTGATGGCAGGGAATAGTGAAATGCTGAAGGACACGAGGAAGTTTTTTCGCGCCATGGATTTGATGTTTTCCAGCGAGATTGAACAGGGACTGGTGCGCAGACAATTGATGGCTTGTAAACAGGGGAGCCGATCGGTTCGTGAGTACTGGACTGAGTTTACAATGCTGATACATAAATTGGGGTGGGACCTATCGGCGGAACCCATTCAAATGCTTTTCAAAGAGGGGCTTTCTTCGGCGGTGAAAGACGAACTTTCCCGGGCGCCCAGGGCGGAGTCTATGGACCAGCTGACCAAATCAGCGCTGACCATTGGAGCGCGCCAGGAGGCGAGAGCCTTGGAGAAGCGGGAAGGGAAAGGAGAGCGTTGGAGGGATTTCCGCATTCCAGAGATTCCGGAGCCAAATTTCCCGCCAGGAGAGCCGATGGAAATTGGAACAGCGCGCGCGCGCGCAGTTTCAAATCCCAGTGAAGGGAGGAAGAAGGAGGGGAAGAGCACCAAGAAATGTTATCTCTGCCAGCAGCCAGGTCACTTTGCCAGAGTCTGCCCGCAAAGAAAGGAATGGCAAGGGATGGCGGGAGCTGTTGGGGGGAAGGAGGAGGGAGTCCAGGAGCCAGTAAAAGCCAACACCTGGCTGCCACCGTCAGGGCACAGCAGCCAGGCCAAGGAGCAGTAAAAGTGCCCACTCCGGAACCTCCAAGACCAGCCCTAGT
Organism: Podarcis raffonei; assembly: GCF_027172205.1. NCBI lineage: Eukaryota > Metazoa > Chordata > Lepidosauria > Squamata > Lacertidae > Podarcis > Podarcis raffonei. The sequence goes on from NC_070620.1 coordinate 27,476,729, forward strand.
AATAGAGGTGTTGCTAGAGCTGGCAAACGGATACCCACTAAAGACAAAGGCGCTGTTGGACTCAGGCAGCTCCTGTAATTTTATGAGTAAGGAGTTTGCAGCTGAACACCAGATACAGATACTCCCTTTAAGTAACCCCCTGCAGGTGACCACGATCGATGGGAGGGAGCTGTTGGGAGGAGAAGTTAGCCTACAGACCGTCCCAATGGTTATGAGGGTGGCCAGGCACACCGAAAGGATAGCGTTCAATGTGGCCACCCTGGGAGGGGCTCCCGTTATTTTGGGAATGAGCTGGCTAGCGTTGCATGATCCGCTAGTGGGCTGGCATCAGAGAGTGGTCTCCTTTGGGTCAGCACATTGCCTGGAACACTGCAGAGAGGGAAAGGTGCCGGAAGGGGCAAAAGCCTTTCTAGCAGGGACGGAAGTGGCGGACAAAGGGAAGGTGCCCAAACAATACGCTGACCTGAGCAAGGTCTTCAGCGAAAGGGAAGCAGATAAACTACCACCGCATAGAGACTTTGACTGCCAAATTAACCTGGTCCCTGGAGCCCAGCTCCCCGTGGGCAAGCTGTACGCCATGTCAGACAGGGAAATGCAGGAGTTAAGGGAGTTTATTGATAAAAACCTGAAGAGGGGCTTCATCAGAGAGTCCAGAGCGGTGGGGGGGAGCCCAGTGTTTTTTGTGGACAAAAAACACACGGATAAACCCAGGCTTGTAGTGGACTACCGGGCCCTAAATGCAGTGTCAGAACCAGTGACTTTCCCCATGCCCAGAATTGATGACATTTTGACCAGGGTGAGGAAGGGAAAGATATTCACAAAACTGGACCTGAGAGGGGCATACAACCTGATACGGATAAGGAAAGGGGATGAATGGAAAACCACCATGTTCACCCCTTTGGGGGCTTTTGAATATTTAGTTATGCCTTTCGGATTGCAATCAGGCTCAGCATGTTTTCAATCGTTCATGAACCACATCCTGGGACCTCTGCTCTACAAGAATTGCGTGGCCTTCCTCGATGACGTGTTGATATATTCAGAGAATGAGGAGCAGCATGTAAAGGATGTCAGGGAAGTGCTGAGCCAACTGCAAGCAAACCAGCTGTGGGTGAAAGTGGAGAAGTGTCAGTTTCACACCAAGGAGGTGGAATTCCTGGGGTACCGCTTATCAGACAAGGGATTAGCCATGGATCCAGGCAAGGTCCAGGCGGTGCTGGAATGGAAGACACCGAAAACGAAAAAGGATGTGCAAAGGTTCTTAGGGTTTGGGAACTTTTACCGTAAATTCATCAAGAACTTTGCCCACTTAACGGCTCCCATCACGGACTGTCTCAGCAGCAAGAAGAAATTCGTTTGGACGGCAGAGGCGGAGCAAGCATTTGAGGAATTGAAAAGGGCATTCGCTTCGGAAGAACAGCTCCTGCATGTGGATTTACAAAAACCCATGAGAGTGGAAACTGATGCCTCAGACCGGGCGGTGGGGGCGGTGCTGCTTCAGCCGGGGAGGAATAAGTCGGAATGGAGACCGTGTGCCTTCTTTTCGCGTAAGCTGAACAAATCCGAGAGGAACTACACCGTATATGACCGAGAACTACTCGCCATTCACGAAGCGTTCCGGAGATGGAGACATTTACTAATTGGCGCACAGCATAAGGTGCAAGTGTGTACGGACCACAAGAATTTGGAGTATTGGAGAACGGCACGAGTGCTCAACCAACGACAAGTGAGGTGGGCCCAGGAGTTCTCCAAATTCCATTTTGAAATTTGCTATGTGCCAGGTCCAGAAAACATCAGAGCGGACGCTCTCTCACGCAAACCTGAATATTTGGAGGGGGAGGGAGCGCCTGAAGAGAGACATATCATCCCAGAGGACCGCTGGGTGTGTGGGGCGGCCTGGGTGGGGCAAAGGGAACTGGTAGAGGGAACGGTAAATGATGAATACGCCCAGAATAAGCTCAGAGGTTTAAGGAGAGAGGGAGAAGACCCCGGAGGTTTTGAAGAAAGAAACGGGGCATTGTATTACAAAGGGGCACTATATATACCCGAAGGGGAATTGAGGGGGAGAGTACTCAAACAGCTGCACGACAACCCCACAGCGGGGCATTTTGGGCAACACAAGACCATGTGGTTGGTGACCAGGGAGTTTTGGTGGCCCAAGGTGAGGGAGGATGTACGGGAGTATGTAAGAGGGTGTGACCAATGCCAGAGAGCCAAAGGAGAAAGGCGGGCGCCAGCGGGGTTATTAGAACCGTTACCCACACCAGAACGACCGTGGGAGGCGGTATCGATAGATTTTATGACTGATCTGCCTAAATCCCAGGGGGAAACCGCCATACTAGTCGTAGTAGACCTGTTAACTAAGATGGGTCACTTTGTAGCTTGCTCACATGCAGTCACGGCGGAAGAGACAGCGAAATTGTTTGTAGAACATATTTTTAGGCTGCATGGCGCCCCCTTGAGGGTGGTCTCAGACAGAGGGAAACAGTTCACGTCCAGGTTCTGGAGGAAACTTATGAGCTTGTTGCACGTAGAGGTCAACTTTTCGACTGCCAGGCACCCTGAGACCAATGGGCAGGCGGAGAGAGCAAACGGTATCCTCCAACAATACCTGAGGTGTTATGTCAATGACAGAGAGAACGATTGGGTCGAAAAGTTGGCGCTAGCGGAATTTGCCTACAATAATGCGGAGAATGTGTCCACCGGGATGAGCCCCTTTTTGGCTAATTATGGGTGCCACCCCAGGGCATTTCCAGGGGGAGGAGGGGAGAGATGGAGTGTCCCGGCCGCCGAACATTTTGTAGAAGAAATGGAAGCGATCCATCGTCAACTCCAACTCAACTTAGAAAGGGCCAAAGAAGAATATAAGAGGCAGGCAGACAAGAGCAGAAGGGAAGGTGAAACCATTAGGGTGGGGAGTCAGGTCTGGCTGTCAACCCAAGGGTTGCCGTTCAAGGGGGGTTGCAAGAAATTGAGACCCAAAAGATTGGGACCATTTGAGGTCATCCAACAGGTCAACCCAGTGGCTTTCAGACTCCGGTTACCGAACCACATGAAACTGCACCCAGTATTCCACAGGTCATTACTGTCACCATATAGGGGGGAAGGTGAAGGGGTATCCACACGGGGGCCAGTCTTAGAAGAAAGGGAAAGCAGCAACCATGTGGCGGAGATCATCGACTCCAGGTGGAAGGGTAATCAGGTGGAGTATTTGGTCGCGTGGGAAGGGGAACCGGAGTCGGAAAACACCTGGGTGATGGCAGAGGAGGTCAGTGACGAGATCTTGATCGAAACGTTCCACCAAAGGTTCCCCAGGAAACCTCAGCCAGTAGCGAGGTTCCGGAGGGAGTACTTTGGCACCACCGACGATGAGGAGGAACTGGAAGGATTCAGGGAATCGGAGTTGGAAGAAGGAACAGACTCCGATGAGGAGGAGTACTTGGAAACCGGAAACAGCAACCGGTGGAGGGAAGTGTTCGAAACTTTGGAAGATGAGGGAGGTTCTTTCAGGGGTTTTGCTCCCTCGCCTCCCGCAGAGGAGGGGAGGGAAGGGGGTGAAGGGGGCCCTGGAGGGGAGGTGGATGTCAGGGAACTGCCATCGGAGGAGCAGGAGGTGAAAGGGCTCACAGAGGCTGAGAGAGATTACTCAGCTGAGGAGGGAACCAGCAGGGGGAGAGGTGGAGTTCCAAGGGAAAGTGAGTCGGAGGGAGGGCTCAGAGATACTTCCAGCGAAAATAGTGGGGAGGTTTCAGGACCTCCCATAGGGACACCTACTCCTCGCCGGAAACTGTCACGCCGAGAGTCCAGAAGACGCGTTTCCGTTAAAGAGCTTTTATGCTGGAAGAAGTTCCGTAAACGCCCACTGTCCGATTCTACGAGCGACTGATGGAGCCATGCTTAAGGAGCTCCGTCACAGACAGAGGTTTGTGGACTTAGCCAAACTCTGAGGGACTAGGATTTTACGCACAAGCAGCTCACCATCCCATCACACCAAGATTTAAAAAATAATGTAAATGAAAAGGCAAAAGCAACAGAAGAAAAACTTATTTCAATGGGAGTTAAAATAGATGAAAATGTGAAAATAGCAGCTGAGTTATCAACTCAGGTCAGCAATTTAGTACAAAAAAATTCAGAACTGACGAAAATAGTGCTAGATCTTAAAGGTAAAACACAGAACCTAGAGGAAGCTCAGAAAAAATTACAAAATGAAAATAGAGAGTTGAAAAGGGAATGTGATAAGATAAGGAAAGAAACAGCAGATCTAAAAGCACAGCAGGATTAAACTTTGGACTCTATTGCGATGTTGCAAATGCAGAGAAGGGAGAATACCCTAAGATTCAGAGGACTTACAGAGGACGCAGAGGAAATAATTGAGAAAAAAATCTCAAAAGAGCTAGCAGCTTGGTTAGACCTAGAAGAAGCAGAAGTAGCAAAAAAAAAAAAAAATAGAAAAAGCATTCAGAGTCAAATCTAATGTAGCAAAAGCAAACAACTGTCCGGCTGATTGTTTAGTCTCTTTTAACTCTATGGATTTCAGAAATAGAATTTTACAAGCTAGTAACAAAAAGAAATTCCAATCGGAAGGAAATGATATTATCGTCCACAAGATTATTCCAAATCGGTTGATAAAAAAGAGAGAAGCTTATAGACCTCTGGCTGAGGCACTAAAGGCAAAGGCAGTGGACTATAGGTGGGAGTACCCGGAAGGCATCTCCTTTTTCTTTAAAGGGAAACATAGAAAGTGCTTGTCGGCATTAGATGCGGACAAGTTCTGGAGAAAGTACCGGAAAGACCTCGGAGGAAAAAGGCAATTGTTGGGAGAATCAGAGGAAATTGGACAAACAGTTGAGAGTTAGGAGACAGATCTAAGAAGGGAACTTATTAAATGTATACTGAGACCTTGAATGTGTAATTTATTTATTTATTTATTTAACCCGTTGACGTATCATAAGAAATAAAGTATGGATTATAAATTTATTATTTGGAACGTAAATGGTTTAAATGAAAAATCAAAAAGGAACAAGGTGGAACATATTCTGGTTAAGCAAAAATATGATCTAATCTGTCTGCAAGAAACTCATGTAGCGGAAAAACATAAAAGAGTATTAATAAATAAAAGATTGGGGCTTGAGTTTATTGCATCAAGTAAAGAAAAAAAGAGAGGGGTGGTAATCTATGTAAAACCTCAGCTGGAGCCAAAACTGCTTTACAATGATGAAAAAGGTCGAACAGTGAGTATAGAAGTCAAGATCAATAATGAAAAAGTGATAGTTATTGGAATTTATGCACCAAATGAAAGAAAATCCGAATTCTATCAATTCCTGGAAGAAAAAGTCATAGAATATTTAGGGGGGGGAATTATATTATTAGGAGATCTTAATGGAGTAGTCAATCCAAACATGGACAGAACAATAAAGAAGAAAGAAAAGAGGCAGAATAAACTCCCAACTACATTTTTCCAATTAATAGAACTCCTGAATTTGTTCGACGCTTGGAGGTTTAAGAATCCAACAGAGAAAGAATTTACACATTATTCAGAGCCACATAAATCGGCGGGACGAATCGACGCGGTCTGGACAACAAAGGATTTATTAAATAATATTACAAAAGCAGAAATCCACCCAAGGACAATTTCAGATCTGGGTTAACTTTAAAGGAAAAGAAGAAAAGGTTAAAAGGTGGCAACTTAATGAGAGTATGCTAAATGATGAAAAAATTGTACAGAAGGCCAAGCAAATCTTAGAAGAATATTTTAAGTTTAATTTAAATCAAGGAGTAGATCTAGAGACGGTTTGGGACGCGAGTAAAGCCGTCATAAGAGGCTTCTTTATACAGTGGTGCCTCGCAAGACGAAAAGAATCTGTTCCGCGAGTCTCTTCGTCTTGCGGTTTTTTCGTCTTGCGAAGCAAGCCCATTAGCGGCTTAGCGGCTTAGCGCTATTAGCGGCTTAGCGGGCTTAGTGGATCAGCTGGTAAGCGGCTTAGCGGCTTAGCGGATCAGCTGTTAAGCGGCTTAGCGGATCAGCTGATAAGCGGCTTAGCGATCAGCTGTTAAGCGGCTTAGCGGCTTAGCGGATCAGCTGATAAGCGGCTTAGCGGCTTGGGGAAAAGGGGGGGGGAAGGAAAAAAACCCTGCAGGAACTCACAAGACATTTTCGTCTTGCGAAGCAAGCCCATAGGAAATTCGTTTTGCGAAGCACCTCCAAAATGGAAAACCCTTTCGTCTAGCGGGTTTCCCGTCTTGCGAGGCATTCGTCTTGCGGGGCACCACTGTACAACAAAACGCATTCCAAAGGAAAATAAAGGAGAAGAAGAAAATGGAGATCTGGGAGGAAATTAGAGAAAAGGAAAGGATCCTTTTCCAAAAACCAGATGATGAATTAATTAAGCAAAGTATAGAAATTTTACAGACGCAATTCTCCATGATAATAAATGAAGAGATAGAATGGAAGATGAAATGGTTGAGACATAGAAATTTTGAGTTTGCAAATAAACCTGGCAAACTTCTGGCCTGGCAATTAAAGAAGAAAAAAGAAGATAGAATTATCAATAAAATTAAAATTGAAGACAAATGGATTCAAGAACCGAAGGAAATTAGTAAAAACTTTGCTAGTTTTTTTCGGAAAACTATATAAAGAAGGTCCAGAGACTCTAGAAAAAATAATTGACTATTTGGGCAAAAATAAACTACCAATAATACCTAAGGAAAAAACTGAAATCTTGAACTCACCAATAACAGCTATGGAGGTGCAACTAGCTATACAGAGATCAAAATTAGGAAAGACACCGGGCCCAGATGCTCTTCCAGCTAATTACTATAAAAAGTTAGAACAAGCATTATTTCTTCCCATGAAAGACCTAATGAATAATATTCTGGCAAATGGAAAGCTTCCGAAAACCTGGAAGGACAGCTTTATTACTCTTATCCATAAACAGGGAACAGATGCCTCAAACATGGCCAATTACAGACCCATTGCACTGTTAAATAACGATTACAAGATATTCGCAGACATTCTTGCAAATAGATTAAAAATGGTGCTGAAAGAGATAATTCATAAAGATCAAAATGGATTTCTTCCCGGACGATTTATGCAATCCAATATTAGATGTGTGATTAATGTATTGGAATATTTGGATATTAAAATTGATAAACCAGCAGCTATTATGTTGGTGGACGCTGAAAAAGCTTTTGATAACGTGTCCTGGAAGTTTATGAAAAAATTAATGGAAGAAATCGGACTGGGAGAAAATATTTGTAAAGGAATAAATGCCATCTATTCGGAACAATATGCAAAATTGATCATCAACGGAAGAATTACTGAGGAGTGCAAAATAAACAAGGGAACCAGACAGGGCTGCCCTCTGTCTCCACTGATATTTATCTTGGTGATGGAAGTCTTGAACAATCAGATAAGAAGGGATCAGCTTGTTAAAGGCATCACTCTGGGAAACAAAACATATAAAATTAAAGCTTTCGCAGACGATTTACTTGTTATGACTGAAAACCCTAAAGAAAGTCTGAAAAGAGTGCTGGAACTGATTAAAGAATTTGGAGAAGTGGCAGGCTTTAAGCTGAATATAACAAAAACAAAAATGCTTGTTAAAAATGTAACCACAGAAGAAAAGGACGACTTAGAAAAAATATTGGGCCTGAAAATCTCTTCAAAAGCGAAATATTTGGGTAATTGGATCACCCCCAAGAACATAAACTTATTTCAGGATAATTACACCAAAACTTGCTTAGAGATTAGAAAAAACTTGGTAACCTGGAGTAAACTAAAATTAACATTTCTGGGTAGGATTTCCATTATAAAGATGAACGTGCTTCCAAAATTAATCTTTTTATTTCAAATGATTCCGATACTGGGTGAAGCAGGTTGTCTCAAGATATGGCAAAGAGAAATTTCCAAATTCCTGTGGGAAGGGAAGAAACCTAGGATTAAACACCTGATCTTAATAGACATACAAGAGAGAGGAGGCTTTTCCCTACCCGACCTAAAACTTTACTACGAGGCAGCCTGTTTCACCTGGCTAAAAGATTGGTGCACGTTGCAGGATCCGGACCTCCTGGACCTGGAAGGTTTCAACAACCGTTGGGGATGGCACGCCTACTTAATATATGGAAAAGCGAAAATTCATAAAAATTTTACCAACCATATAATAAGAAAGTCACTCTTTGCTATATGGGAAAAATATAAAGACCTGATGGAGCCTAAAGTCCCGTGGTGGACTTCTCCAGTAGAAGCCATAGCAGTAAAATGGAAAAATACTCAGGAAAGCTGGCCAACATATAAAATACTTCTAAAAAATGAAGATAACCAAATAAAATTTTTAAAAAATGAGGAAATAAGAGAACACATTTCAGACTGGTTCCAATACCATCAGTTATTTGAAAAATTTAAATCTGACAAACAAAAGGGGTTCTCAGTAGAAATTTCTCGATTCGAATCTGATCTTGTAAATTCTAAAAGAAAAACTCTTTCCAAAACTTACCAACTCCTCCTTGACTGGACAGTCAAGGAGGAGGAGGTAACAGTGGCAATGGTGAGGTGGTCCCAGGATTTTGGCCATTCAATAACCATGGCCCAATGGGAAAATTTATGGAAGATCAATTGGAAATTCACAAACTGTTACACGATTAGAGAGAACTTTCAAAAAATGCAACATCGATGGTATCTAACACCATGGAAACTTTCAAAAATGTATAAAAACGTGTCAAGTAATTGTTGGAGATGCGGAGACTCAGGAACATTCTACCATATGTGGTGGATATGTAGGAAAATACAGGTATTCTGGGAGAGTATACATGCAGAACTGCAAAAAATGCTAAAGATCTCTTTCAATAAAAAACCAGAGGCCTACCTCCTGGGAATAACAGAATTGGATATTCCACAAAAGAGGAAGGGTATCTTTTTATATGAGACGGTGGCAGCAAGAGTTCTGATCGCAGTAAAATGGAAGAGTAATGAAATCGCCTCTATACAAGATTGGATCCAAAAGCTGACAGAATATGCCGAATTAGATGGTTTATCAGAAAAGATAAAGAATAAATCAAAACAGGAATTTGTTTCTAAATGGGAGGTTTTTAAAGAATATCTGAAAAATAAATATAGTAGTTTAAATTCTGTTGCAGCATTCGAGGAACTTCAGTAATAGTTGCTAGGTAGATAGAAGAAATTAGATTTATTGAGAATAAGTTTAATTATGAAAATGTGTATTGGCAATGAGTAATATGAATTTGAAATATGGAATAGACGGGAAGTTGGGTCTTTGGGTCATGGGACCGAGACAGCTCTGGTTGCCCTAACAGATGATCTTTGTAGACAGCTGGATCGAGGCGGGTCGGGGCTGCTAATTCTTCTAGATCTGTCAGCAGCTTTCGACATGGTCGATCACGAACTTCTGGACCACCGCCTTGCCGACGTGGGGATCCAGGGCACAGTCCTTCAATGGCTGCGCTCGTTTCTCTCTGGTCGGGGACAGAGGGTGGCGCTTGGGGGGGAATTGTCATCGCGCCACTCCTTGGTGTGTGGAGTACCTCAGGGTGCGATACTCTCCCCAATGCTTTTCAACATCTTTATGCGCCCCCTCACCCAGCTTGTCCGGAGTTTTGGGCTGGGTTGCCATCAGTATGCCGATGACACCCAACTCTATCTGTTGATGGATGGCCATCCTGACTCGGCCCCAGACACACTGACCAGATGTCTGGAAGCTGTGGCTGGATGGTTACGTGGGAGCCGGTTGAAGCTAAATCCTTCGAAGACAGAGGTCCTGTGGCTGGGACGGGATGATATGGGATTGGGGGGGCAACTCCCATCTCTTGCGGGGGCGCAGTTAGTGCCAGCACCGTCCGTTAAGAGTTTGGGTGTAATCTTCGACACCTCCCTTTCCATGGAGGCGCAGATTGCAGCTATAACAAAGGCGGCATTTTTCCATCTCCGCCAAGCTAAGCAGTTGGCTCCTTACCTCTCTCGCCCTGACCTAGCCACTGTGATCCACGCGACGGTCACCTCCAGACTGGATTATTGTAACTCGCTCTACGTGGGGCTGCCCTTGAGACTGACCCAGAAACTCCAGCGGGTGCAGAATGCTGCAGCGAGACTCCTTACGGGGTCTTCGCTGCGAGATCACATTCATCCGGTGCTATATCAACTGCACTGGCTCCCGGTGGAGTACAGGATCAGGTTTAAGGTGCTGGTTTTAACCTTTAAAGCCCTATACGGCCTAGGACTCTCGTACCTACGCGACCGCCTCTCCTGGTATGCCCCACAGAGAAACTTACGGTCTTCAAATAAAAACATCTTGAAGGTCCCAGGCCACAGAGAAGTTAGGCTGGCCTCAACTAGAGCCAGGGCTTTTTCGGCTGTGGCTCCGACCTGGTGGAACACTCTGTCACAAGAGACTAGGGCCCTGCGGGACTTGACATCTTTCCGCAGGGCCTGCAAGACAGAGCTGTTCCGCCAGGCCTTTGGCCAGGGCACAGCCTGACTCCCTCCCTCGGCAATCTTCGCGGAGCTCTGGCCCAATGGTGGCCAGTGGCTTGAATTTAATTAATTTTATAATGAATGATTTTAGAGTGTTGTTTGTGATGTACTTTTGTATTGTTTTATTGTTGTTAGCCGCCCTGAGCCCGGTTTCGGCTGGGGAGGGCGGGATATAAATAAAATTTATTATTATTATTATTAGTGTTAAGACCAATAGATGTTTTATTGTTTGCCAAGAAAATTATGTGTCTATGGTTATTTTTGTAATTTGTGTGTAATTTTGTATTTGTGTTTTTTGTGTGTGTTTTTGTTGTTGTATAAATAAAGATTAAAAAAAAAGAATCTAACATAAGAATCCAACATTTCTTACTTTCTAAATCCTTTGCATAATTACATTTAAGCCAACAAATCTCATACATTAACATAGCTTTTTAGAAGAAAAAGGAACTTAGTAAAAACAGTTTAAAAAAAAAGCCTCTTCAGTTTACAACTCCCTTTCCCAAGCCAGCTGCTGTTCCCATTAGCTCTTACCCTTTAACCTTAGGAAAATATTGCTCGAGTCTTCTGTTAAACAATAAATCTTACTATTTACCAACTCTTAATTAGTGTTTTTGCAGCTTGATAGTATTCTGTAATTTGTATGGTCAGTATGACCTTTGCTCCCAGCCTGTAATTTCCTTTTACAACTTTGAGGTGCTGCTATAAATCAGGGGGGCCCTTGAGCAGGAAGATAAACAGCTGCCACCTGGCATGAAACATACAAGCATTTGAAGCTCAATTTAAAATACAGGTCTTGATCAGATGCCTCAAAAAGGCCTGAGGGAGGCTTCCGGGACACTGCTGCTGCTGCTGCTGCTGCTGCTCTAGTGAGTGCTGGGTGGGGCGCTCCCTTTCCTGCCAACTCCATCTGGCCTAGGGGGCGGAGCCTGCATTCACCCCCACAGCTTAAGAGGCCTGAGGGAGGCTTCCGGGACACTGCTGCTGCTGCTGCTGCTGCTCTAGTGAGTGCTGGGTGGGCCACTCCCTTTCCTGCCAACTCCATCTGGCCTAGGGGGCGGAGCCTGCACTCACCGCCACAGCTTAAGAGGCCTGGGGGAGGCTTCCGGGACACTGCTGCTGCTGCTGCTGCTGCTCTAGTGAGTGCTGGGTGGGCCACTCCCTTTCCTGCCAACTCCATCTGGCCTAGGGGGCGGAGCCTGCACTCACCGCCACAGCTTAAGAGGCGTTACGGAGGCTTCCGGGACACTGCTGCTGCTCTAGTGAGTGCTGGGTGGGCCGCTCCCTTTCCTGCCAACTCCATCTGGCCTAGGGGGCGGAGCCTCCACTCACCCCCACAGCTTAAGAGGCGTTACGGAGGCTTCCGGGACACTGCTGCTGCTGCTGCTCTAGTGAGTGCTGGGAGGGCCACTCCCTTTCCTGCCAACTCTATCTGGCCTAGGGGGTGGAGCCTGCACTCACCGCCACAGCTTAAGAGGCCTGAGGGAGGCTTCCGGGACACTGCTGCTGCTGCTGCTCTAGTGAGTGCTGGGTGGGCCGCTCCCTTTCCTGCCAACTCCATCTGGCCTAGGGGGCGGAGCCTGCACTCACCGCTACAGCTTAAGAGGCCTGAGGGAGGCTTCCGGGACACTGCTGCTGCTGCTGCTGCTCTAGTTAGTGCTGGGTGGGCCACTCCCTTTCCTGCCAACTCCATCTGGCCTAGGGGGCGGAGCCTGCACTCACCGCCACAGCTCAAGAGGCCTGAGGGAGGCTTCTGGGGCACTGCTGATGCTCTAGTGAGTGCTGGGTGGGCCTCTCCCTTTCCTGTCACCTCCATCTGGCCTAGGGAGCGGAGCCTCCACTCACCCCCACAGCTTAAGAGGCCTGAGGGAGGCTTAAAGGACACTGCTGCTGCTGCTGCTGCTGCTGCTGCTCTAGTGAGTGCTGGGTGGGCCACTCGCTTTCCTGCCCATTCCATCTGACCTAGGGGGCGGAGCCTGCACTCACCGCCACAGCTTAAGAGGCCTGAGGGAGGCTTCCGGGACACTGCTGCTGCTGCTGCTCTAGTGAATGCTGGGTGGGCCGCTCCCTTTCCTGCCAACTCCATCTGGCCTACGGGGCGGAGCCTGCACTCACCGCCACAGCTTAAGAGTTCTGAGGGAGGCTTCCGGGAGACTGCTGCAGCTCTAGTGAGTGCTGGGTGGGCCTCTCCCTTTCCTGTCAACTCCATCTGGCCTAGGGGGCGGAGCCTCCACTCACCCCCACAGCTTAAGAGGCCTGAGGGAGGCTTCCGGGACACTGCTGCTGCTGCTGCTGCTGCTGCTCTGGTGAGTGCTGGGCAGGCCGCTCCCTTTCCTGCCAACTCCATCTGGCCTAGGGAGCGGAGCCTACACTCACCGCCACAGCTTAAGAGGCCTGAGGGAGTCTTCCAGGACACTGCTGCTGCTGCTCTAGTGAGTGCTAGGTGGGCCGCTCCCTTTCCTGCTAAATTCATCTGGCCTAGGGGGCAGAGCCTGCACTCGCCGCCACAGCTTAAGAGGATTGATGGAGGCTTCCGGGACACTGATGCTGCTGCTGCTCTAGTGAGTGCTGCGTGGGCTGCTCCCTTTCCTGCCAACTCCATCTGGCCTAGGGGGCGGAGCCTGCACTCACCGCCACAGCTCAAGAGGCCTGAGGGAGGCTTCCGGGGCACTGCTGATGCTCTAGTGAGTGCTGGGTGGGCCTCTCCCTTTCCTGTCAACTCCATCTGGCCTAGGCGGCGGAGCCTCCACTCACCCCCACAGCTTAAGAGGCCTGAGGGAGGCTTAAAGGACACTGCTGCTGCTGCTGCTGCTCTAGTGAGTGCTGGGTGGGCCGCTCCCTTTCCTGCCAACTCCATCTAGCAAAGGGGGCGGAGCCTGCACTCGCCGCCACAGCTTAAGAGGATTGATGGAGGCTTCCGGGACACTGATGCTGCTGCTGCTCTAGTGAGTGCTGCGTGGGCCGCTCCCTTTCCTGCCAACTCCATCTGGCCTAGGGGGCGGAGCCTGCACTCACCGCCACAGCTTAAGAGTTCTGAGGGAGGCTTCCGGGAGACTGCTGCAGCTCTAGTGAGTGCTGGGTGGGCCTCTCCCTTTCCTGTCAACTCCATCTGGCCTAGGGGGCGGAGCCTCCACTCACCCCCACAGCTTAAGAGGCCTGAGGGAGGCTTAAAGGACACTGCTGCTGCTGCTGCTGCTGCTGCTCTAGTGAGTGCTGGGTGGGCCACTCCCTTTTCTGCCCATTCCATCTGGCCTAGGGGGCGGAGCCTGCACTCACTGCCACAGCTTAAGAGGCCTGAGGGAGGCTTCCGGGACACTGCTGCTGCTGCTGCTCTAGTGAATGCTGGGTGGGCCGCTCCCTTTCCTGCCAACTCCATCTGGCCTACGGGGCGGAGCCTGCACTCACCGCCACAGCTTAAGAGGCCTCAGGGAGGCTTCCGGGACACTGCTGCTGCTGCTGCTCTAGTGAGTGCTGGGTGGGCCGCTCCCTTTCCTGAAAACTTCATCTGGCCTACGGGGCGGAGCCTGCACTCGCCACCACAGCTTAAGAGGCCTGAGGGAGGCTTCTGGGACACTGCTTCTGCTCTAGTGAGTGCTGGGTGGGCCGCTCCCTTTCCTGCCAACTGCATCTGGCCTACGGGGCGGAGCCTGCACTCACCACCACAGCTTAATAGGCCTGAGGGAGGCTTCCTGGACACTGCTGCTGCTCTAGTGAGTGCTGGGTGGGCCGCTCCCCTTCCTGCCAACTGCACCTGGCCTACGGGGTGGAGCCTGCACTCAGCACCACAGCTTAAGAGGCCTGAGGGAGGCTTCCGGGACACTGCTGCTGCTGCTCCTCAAGTGACTGCTGGCTGGGCTGCTCCTTTTCCTGCCAACTTCATCTGGGCTACGGGGCGGAGAATGCAATCACCGCCACAGCTTAAGAGGCCTGAGGGAGGCTTCTGAGACACTGCTGCTGCTGCTGCTCTAGTGCGTGAAGTGTGGGCCGCTCCCTTTCCTGCCAACTCCATCTGGCCTAGGGGGCGGAGCCTGCACTCACCCCCACAGCTTAAGAGGCCTGAGGGAGGCTTCCGGGACACTGCTGCTGCTGCTGCTGCTCTAGTGAGTGCTGCGTGGGCTGCTCCCTTTCCTGCCAACTCCATCTGGCCTAGGGGGCGGAGCCTGAACTCACTGCCACAGCTTAAGATGTCTGAGGGAGGATTCCGGGATACTGCTGCTACTGCTGCTGCTCTAGTGAATGCTGGGTGGGCCGCTCCCTTTCCTGACAACTGCATCTGGCCTACGGGGCGGAGCCTGCACTCACCGCCATAGCTTAATAGGCCTGAGGGAGGCTTCCGGGACACTGCTGCTGCTCTAGCGAGTGCTGGGTGGGCCTCTCCCTTTCCTGCCAACTGCATCTGGCCAAGGGGGCGGAACCTGCACTCACCGCCACAGCTTAATAGGCCTGAGGGAGGCTTTCGGGACACTGCTGCTGCTGCTGCTGCTGCTCTAGTGAGTGCTGGGTGGGCCGCTCTCTTTCCTGCCAACTCCATCTGGCCTAGGGTGCGGAACCTGCACTCACCGCCACAGCTTAAGAGGCCTGAGGGATGCTTCTGGGACACTGATGCTGCTGCTGCTCTAGTGAGTGCTGCGTGGGCCGCTCCCTTTCCTGCCAACTCCATCTGGCCTAGGGGGCGGAGCCTGCACTCACCGCCACAGCTTAAGAGTTCTGAGGGAGGCTTCCGGGAGACTGCTGCAGCTCTAGTGAGTGCTGGGTGGGCCTCTCCCTTTCCTGTCAACTCCATCTGGCCTAGGGGGCGGAGCCTCCACTCACCCACACAGCTTAAGAGGCCTGAGGGAGGCTTAAAGGACACTGCTGCTGCTGCTGCTGCTGCTGCTGCTCTAGTGAGTGCTGGGTGGGCCACTCCCTTTTCTGCCCATTCCATCTGGCCTAGGGGGCGGAGCCTGCACTCACTGCCACAGCTTAAGAGGCCTGAGGGAGGCTTCCGGGACACTGCTGCTGCTGCTGCTCTAGTGAATGCTGGGTGGGCCGCTCCCTTTCCTGCCAACTCCATCTGGCCTACGGGGCGGAGCCTGCACTCACCGCCACAGCTTAAGAGGCCTGAGGGAGGCTTCCGGGACACTGCTGCTGCTGCTGCTCTAGTGAGTGCTGGGTGGGCCGCTCCCTTTCCTGAAAACTTCATCTGGCCTAGGGGGCGGAGCCTGCACTCACCACCACAGCTTAAGAGGCCTGAGGGAGGCTTCTGGGACACTGCTTCTGCTCTAGTGAGTGCTGGGTGGGCCGCTCCCTTTCCTGCCAAATGCATCTGGCCTACGGGGCGGAGCCTGCACTCACCACCACTGCTTAATAGGCCTGAGGGAGGCTTCCTGGACACTGCTGCTGCTCTAGTGAGTGCTGGGTGGGCCGCTCCCCTTCCTGCCAACTGCACCTGGCCTAGGGGGCGGAGCCTGCACTCACTGCCACAGCTTAAGAGGCCTGAGGGAGGCTTCCGGGACACTGCTGCTGCTGCTCCTCAAGTGACTGCTGGCTGGGCTGCTCCTTTTCCTGCCAACTTCATCTGGGCTACGGGGCGGAGAATGCAATCACCGCCACAGCTTAAGAGGCCTGAGGGAGGCTTCCGAGACACTGCTGCTGCTGCTGCTCTAGTGCGTGAAGTGTGGGCCGCTCCCTTTCCTGCCAACTCCATCTGGCCTAGGGGGCGGAGCCTGCACTCACCCCCACAGCTTAAGATGTCTGAGGGAGGATTCCGGGATACTGCTGCTACTGCTGCTGCTCTAGTGAATGCTGGATGGGCCGCTCCCTTTCCTGACAACTGCATCTGGCCTACGGGGCGGAGCCTGCACTCACCGCCATAGCTTAATAGGCCTGAGGGAGGCTTCCGGGACACTGCTGCTGCTCTAGCGAGTGCTGGGTGGGCCTCTCCCTTTCCTGCCAACTGCATCTGGCCAAGGGGGCGGAGACTGCACTCACCGCTACAGCTTAAGAGGCCTGAGGGAGGCTTTCGGGACACTGCTGCTGCTGCTGCTGCTCTAGTGAGTGCTGGGTGGGCCGCTCTCTTTCCTGCCAACTCCATCTGGCCTAGGGTGCGGAACCTGCACTCACCGCCACAGCTTAATAGGCCTGTGGGAGGCTTCCGGGACACTGCTGCTGCTCTAGTGAGTGCTGGGTGGGCCACTCTCTTTCCTGCCAACTCCATCTGGCGTAGGGGGCGAAGCCTGCACTCACCACCACAACTTAAGAGGCCTGAGGGAGGCTTCCGGGAGACTGCTGCTGCTGCTCTAGTGAGTGCTGGGTGGGCCGCTCCCTTTCCTGCCAACTGCATCTGGCCTAGGGGGCAGAGCCTGCACTCACCGCCACAGCTTAAGAGGCCTTAGGGAGGCTTCCGGGACACTGCTGCTGCTGCTGCTCTAGTGAGTGCTGGGTGGGCCGTTCCCTTTCCTGCCAACTCCATCTAGCACAGGGGGCGGAGCCTGCACTCACCGCCACAGCTTAAGAGGCCTGAGGGAGGCTTCCGGGACACTGCTGCTGCTGCTGCTGTAGTGAGTGCTGAGTGGCCCGCTCCCTTTCCTGCCAACTTCATCTGGCCTAGGGGGCGGAGCCTACACTCATCGCCACAGCTTAAGAGTCCTGAGGGAGGCTTCCGGGACACTGCTGCTGCTGCTGCTGCTCTAGTGAGTGCTGGGTGGGCCGTTCCCTTTCCTGCCACCTCCATCTGGCCTATGGGGTGGAGCCTGCACTCACCGCCACAGCTTAAGAGGCCTGAGGGAGGCTTCCGGGACACTGCTGCTGCTCTAGTGAGTGCTGGGTGGGCCGCTCCCTTTCCTGCAAACTTCATCTGGCCTAGGGGGCGGAGCCTGCACTCACCACCACAGCTTAAGAGGCCTGAGGGAGGCTTCTGGGACACTGCTGCTGCTCTAGTGAGTGCTGGGTGGGCCGCTCCCTTTCCTGCCAATTCCATCTTGCCTAGGGGGCGGAGCCTGCACTCACCACCACAGCTTCAGAGGCCTGAGGGAGGCTTCCGGGACACTGCTGCTGCTGCTCTAGTGAGTGCTGGGTGGGCCGCTCCCTTTCCTGCCAACTCCATCTGGCCTAGGGGGCGGAGCGTGCACTCACCGCCACAGCTTAAGAGGCCTGAGGGAGGCTTCCGGGACACTGCTGCTGCTGCTGCTCTAGTGAGTGCTGGGTGGGCCGCTCCCTTTCCTGCCAATTCCATCTTGCCTAGGGGGGGGGAGCCTGCACTCACCACCACAGCTTAAGAGGCATGAGGGAGGCTTCCGGGACACTCGTGCTGCTGCTGCTGCTTTACTGAGTGCTGGGTGGGCCTCTCCCTTGCCTGCCAACTCCATGTAGCCTAGGGGGCGGAGACTTCACTCATTGCCACAGCTTAAGAGGCCTGAGGGAGGCTTCCGGAACACTGCTGCTGCTGCTGCTGCTTTACTGAGTGCTGGGTGGGCTGCTCCCTTGCCTGCCAACTCCATGTAGCCTTGGGGGCGGAGCCTTAACTCATTGCCACAGCTTAAGAGGCCTGAGGGAGGCTTCCGGAACACTGCTGCTGCTGCTGCTGCTCTACTGAGTGCTGGGTGGGCCGCTCCCTTTTCTGCCAACTCCATCTGGCCTTTGGGGCGGAGCCAGCACTAACCGCCACAGTTTAAGAGTTCTGAGGGAGGCTTCCGGGACACTGCTGCTTCTGCTCCTCAAGTGAGTACTGGGTGGGCTGCTCCTTTTCCTGCCAACTTCATCTGGGCTAGGGGTGGAGCCTGCACTCACCGCCACAGCTTAAGAGGCCTGAGGGAGGTTTCCGGGACACTGCTGCTGCTTTAGAGAGTGCTGGGTGGGCCGCTCCCTTTCCTGCCAACTCCATCTGGCCTAGGGGTCGGAGCCTGCACTCACTGCCACAGCTTAAGAGGCCTGAGGGGGGCTTCTGGGACACTGCGCCTGCTCTAGTGAGTGCTGGGTGGGCCGCTCCCTTTCCTGCCACCTCCATCTGGCTTAGGGGGCGGAGCCTGCACTCACCCCCACAACTTAAGAGGTGTGAGGGAGGCGTCTGGGACACTGCTGCTGCTGCTACTGCTCTAGTGAGTGCTGGGAGGGCCACTCCCTTTCCTGCCAACTCCATCTGGCCTAGGGGGCGTAGCCTGCACTCACCGCCACGGCTTAAGAGTCCTGAGGGAGGCTTCCGGGACACTGCTGCTGCTGCTGCTGCTCTAGTGAGTGCTGGGTGGGCCGCTCCCTTTCCTGCCAACTCCATTTCGCCTAGGGGGCGGAGCTTGGACTCACCGCCACAGCTTAAGAGGCCTGAGGGAGGCTTCTGGGACACTGCTGCTGCTGCTGCTCTAGTGAGTGCTGGGTGGGCCGCTCCCTTTCCAGCAAACTCCATCTGGCCTAGGGGGCGGAGCCTGCACTCACCGCCACAGCTTAAGAGGCCTGAGGGAGGCTTCCGGGACACTGCTGCTGCTGCTGCTGCTCTAGTGAGTGCTGGGTAGGCCGCTCCCTTTCCTGCCAACTCCATCTGGCCTAGGGGGCGGAGCCTGCACTCACCGCCACAGCTTAAGAGGCCTGAGGGAGGCTTCCGGGACACTGCTGCTGCTGCTGCTCTAGTGAGTGCTGGGTGGGCCGCTCCCTTTCCTGAAAACTTCATCTGGCCTAGGGGGCGGAGCCTGCACTCACCACCACAGCTTAAGAGGCCTGAGGGAGGCTTCTGGGACACTGCTGCTGCTCTAGTGAGTGCTGGGTGGGCCGCTCCCTTTCCTGCCAATTCCATCTTGCCTAGGAGGCGGAGCCTGCACTCACCACCACAGCTTAAGAGGCATGAGGGAGGCTTCCGGGACACTGCTGCTGCTGCTGCTGCTCTAGTGAGTGCTGGGTGGGCCGCTCCCTTTCCTGACAACTCCATCTGGCCTTGGGGCGGAGCCTTCACTCACCACCACAGCTTAAGAGGCCTGAGGGAGGCTTCTGGGACACTGCTGGTGCTCTAGTGAGTGCTGGGTGGGCCGCTCCCTTTCCTGCCAATTCCATCTTGCCTAGGGGGCGGAGCCTGCACTCACCACCACAGCTTAAGAGGCCTGAGGGAGGCTTCCGGGACACTGCTGCTGCTGCTGTTCTAGTGAGTGCTGGGTGGGCCGCTCCCTTTCCTGCCAACTCCATCTGGCCTTGGGGCGGAGCCTTCACTCATTGCCACAGCTTAAGAGGCCGGAGGGAGGCTTCCGGAACACTGCTGCTGCTGCTGCTGCTTTACTGAGTGCTGGGTGGGCCGCTCCCTTTCCTGCCAACACCATCTGGCCTTTGGGGAGGAGCCTGCACTCACCGCCACAGCTTAAGAGTTCTGAGGGAGGCTTCTGGGACACTGCTGCTTCTGCTCCTCAAGTGAGTGCTGGGTGGGCTGCTCCTTTTCCTGCCAACTTCATCTGGGCTAGGGGTGGAGCCTGCACTCACCGCCACAGCTTAAGAGGTGTGAGGGAGGTTTCCGGGACACTGCTGCTGCTCTAGTGAGTGCTGGGTGGGCCGCCCCCTTTCCTGCCAACTCCATCTGGCCTAGGGGGCGGAGCCTGCACTCACTGCCACGGCTTAAGAGGCCTAAGGGGGGTTTCCGGGACACTGCGCCTGCTCTAGTGAGTGCTGGGTGGGCCGCTCCCTTTCCTGCCACCTCCATCTGGCTTAGGGGGCGGAGCCTGCACTCATTGCCACAGCTTAAGAGGCCTGAGGGAGTCTTCCGGAACACTGCTGCTGCTGCTGCTGCTCTACTGAGTGCTGAGTGGGCCGCTCCCTTTCCTGCCAACTCCATCTGGCCTTTGGGGCGGAGCCAGCACTCACCGCCACAGCTTAAGAGTTCTGAGGGAGGCTTCCGGGACACTGCTGCTGCTGCTCCTCAAGTGAGTGCTGGGTGGGCTGCTCCTTTTCCTGCCAACTTCATCTGGCCTAGGGGGTGGAGCCTGCACTCACAACCACAGCTTAAGAGGCCTGAGGGAGGTTTCCCTGACACTGCTGCTGCTCTAGTAAGTGCTGGGTGGGCCGCTCCCTTTCCTGCCAACTCCATCTGGCCTAGGGGGCAGAGCCTGCACTCACCGCCACAGCTTAAGAGGCCTGAGGGAGGCTTCTGGGACACTGCTGCTGCTCTAGTGAGTGCTGGGTGGGCCGCTCCCTTTCCTGCCAATTCCATCTGGCCTAGGGGGCGGAGCCTGCACTCACCACCACAGCTTAAGAGGCCTGAGGGAGGCTTCCGGGACACTGCTGCTGCTGCTGCTCCTCTAGTGAGTGCTGGGTGGGCCGCTCCCTTTCCTGCCAACTCCATCTGGCCTAGGGGGCGGACCCTGCACTCACCGCCACAGCTTAAGAGGCCTGAGGGAGGCTTACGGGACACTACTACTGCTGCTGCTGCTCTAGTGAGTTCTGGGTGGGCCGCTCTCTTTCCTGCCAACTCCATCTGGCCTAGAAGGCGTAGCCTGCACTCACCGCCACGGCTTAGGAGGCCTGAGGGAGCCTTCCGGGACACTCCTTCTGCTGCTGCTCTAGTGAGTCCTGGGTGGGCTGCTCCCTTTCCTGCCAACTCCATCTGGCCTAGGGGGCGGAGCATGCACTCACTGCCACAGGTTAAGAGGCCTGAGGGAGGCTTCCGGGACACTGCTGCTGCTGCTCCTCAAGTGAGTGCTGGGTGGGCCGCTCCCTTTCCTGCCAACTCCATCTGGCCTAGGAGGCGGAGCCTGCACTCACCGACACAGCTTAAGAGGCTTGAGGGAGGCTTCCATGAAACTGCTGCTGCTGCTGCTCTACTGAGTGCTGGGTGGGCAACTCTCTTTTGTGGCAACTCCTTCCGGCCTAGGGGGCGGAGCATGCACTCACCGCCACAGCTTGACGGCATCCATCAAGGCCTCCGGGACACTGCTGCTGCTCTAGTGAGTGCTGCGTGGGCCGCTCCCGTTCCTGCCAACTCCATCTGGCCTAGGGGGCGGAGCCTGCACTAACCCCCACAACTTAAGAGGCCTGAGGGAGGCTTCCGGGACACTGCTGGTGGTGCTGCTGCTCTAGTGAGTGCTGGGCGGGCCGCTCCCTTTCCTGCCAACTCCATCTGGCCTAGGAAGCGTAGCCTGCACTCACCGCCACGGCTTAAGAAGCCTGCGGGAGGCTTCCGGGATACTGCTGCTGCTCTAGTGAGTGCTTGGTGGGGCGCTCCCTTTCCTGCCAACTCCATCTGGCCTAGGGGGTGGAGCCTGCACTCACTGCCACAGCTTAAGAGGCCTGAGGGGGGCTACTGGGACACTGCTGCTACTCTAGTGAGTGCTGGGTGGGCCGCGCCCTTTCCTGCCAACTCCATCTGGCCTAGGGAGCATAGCCTGCACTCACCGCCACAGCTTAAGAGGCCTGAGGGAGGCTTCCGGGACACTGCTGCTGTTGCTGCTCTAATGAGTGCTGGGTGGGCCGCACCCTTTCCTGCGAACTCCATCTGGCCTAGGGGGCAGAGCCTGCACTCACCGCCACAGTTTAAGGGGCCTGAGGGAGGCTTCCTGGACACTGCTGTTGCTGCTGCTCTAGTGAGTGCTGGGTGGGCCGCTCCCTTTCCTGCCAACTCCATCCGGCCTAGGGGGCGTAGCCTGCACTCACCGCCACAGCTTAAGAGGCCTGAGGGAGGGTTCCGGGACACTGCTGCTGCTGCTGCTCTAGTGAGTGCTGGGTGGGCCGCTCTCTTTCCTTACACCTCCATCCGGCCTAGGGGGCGGAGCCTGCACTCACCGCCACAGCTTAAGAGGCCTGAGGGAGGCTTCCGGGACACTGCTGCTGCTGCTGCTCTAGTGAGTGCTGGGTGGGCCGCTCCCTTTCCTGGCAACTCCGTCTGGCCTAGGGGGCGGTGCTTGCACTCAACGCCACAGCTTGAGGGCCTCCATCAAGGCCTCCGGGACACTGCTGCTGCTGCTCTAGTGAGTGCTGGGTGAGCCGCTCCCTTTCCGGCCAAATCCATCTGGCCTAGGGGGCGGTGCTTGCACTCAACGCCACAGCTTAAGAGGCCTGAGGGAGGCTTCCGGGACATTGCTGCTGCTGCTCTAGAGAGTGCTGGGTGGGCCGCTCCCTTTCCTACCAACTCCATCTGGAATAGGGGGCGGAGCCTGCACTCACCGCCACAGCTCAAGAGGCCTGAGGGAGGCTTCCGGGACACTGCTGCTGCTGCTGCTCTAGTGAGTGCTGTGTGGGGCGCTCCCTTTCCTGCCAACTCCATCTGGCCTAGGGGGCGAAGCCTGCACTCACCGCCACAGCTCAAGAGGCCTGAGGGAGGCTTCCGGGACACTGCTGCTGCTGCTCTAGTGAGTGCTGGGTGGGCTGCTCCCTTTCCTGCCAACTTCATCTGGCCTACGGGGCGGAGCCTGCACTCACCGCCGCAGCTAAATAGGCCTGAGGGAGGCTTCCGGGACACTGCTGCTGCTGCTGCTGCTCTAGTGAGTGCTGGGTGGGGCGCTCCCTTTCCTGCCAACTCCATGTGGCCTAGGGGGCGGAGCCTGCACTCACCGCCACAGCTTAAGAGGCCTGAGGGAGGCTTCTGGGACACTGCTGCTGCTGCTGCTCTAGTGAGTGCTGGGTGGTCCACTCCCTTTCCTGCCAACTGCATCTGGGCTACGGGGCGGAGCCTGCACTCACCGCCGCAGCTTAATAGGCCTGAGGGAGGCTTCCGGGACACTGCTGCTGCTGCTGCTCTAGTGAGTGCTGGGTTGGCTGCTCCATTTCCTGCCAACTGCATCTGGCCTACGGGGCGGATCCTGCACTCACCCCACAGCTTAAGAGGCCTTAGGGAAGCTTCTGGGACACTGCTGCTGCTGCTGCTCTAGCGATTGCTGGGTGGGCTGCTCCCTTTCCTGCCAACTCCATGTTGTCTAGGGGGCGGAGCCTGCACTCACCCCCACAGCTTAAGAGGCCTGAGGGAGGCTTCCGGGACACTGCTGCTGCTGCTGCTCTAGTGAGTGCTGGGTGGGCCGCTCCTTTTCCTGCCAACTCCATCTGGGCTAGGGGGCGGAGCCTGCACTCACCCCACAGCTTAAGAGGCCTTAGGGAAGCTTCTGGGACACTGCTACTGCTGCTGCTGCTGCTCTAGTGAGTGCTGGGTGGGCCGCTCCCTTTCCTGCCAACTCCATCTGGCCTAGGGTGCGAAGCCTGCACTCACCGCAACAGCTTGAGGGCATCCATCAAGGCCTCCGGGACACTGCTGCTGCTCTAGTGAGTGCTGGGTGGGCCGCTCCCTTTCCTGCCAACTCCATCCGGCCTAGGGGGCGGAGCCTGCAATCACCACAACAGCTTGAGGGCATCCATCAAGGCCTCTGGGACACTGCTGCTGCTCTAGTGAGTGCTGGGTGGGCCGCTCCCTTTCCGTCCAACTCCATCTGGCCTAGGGGGCGGTGCTTGCACTCAACGCCACAGCTTGAGGGCCTCCATCAAGGCCTCCGGGACACTGCTGCTGCTGCTCTAGTGAGTGCTGGGTGGGCCGCTCCCTTTCCGTCCAACTCCATCTGGCCTAGGGGGCGGTGCTTGCACTCAACGCCACAGCTTGAGGGCCTCCATCAAGGCCTCCGGGACACTGCTGCTGCTGCTCTAGTGAGTGCTGGGTGGGCCGCTCCCTTTCCTGCCAACTCCATGTTGTCTAGGGGGCGGAGCCTGCACTCACCCCCACAGCTTAAGAGGCCTGAGGGAGACTTCCGGGACACTGCTGCTGCTGCTGCTCTAGTGAGTGCTGGGTGGGCCGCTCCTTTTCCTGCCAACTCCATCTGGGCTAGGGGGCGGAGCCTGCACTCACCCCACAGCTTAAGAGGCCTTAGGGAAGCTTCTGGGACACTGCTACTGCTGCTGCTGCTGCTCTAGTGAGTGCTGGGTGGGCCGCTCCCTTTCCTGCCAACTCCATCTGGCCTAGGGTGCGAAGCCTGCACTCACCGCAACAGCTTGAGGGCATCCATCAAGGCCTCCGGGACACTGCTGCTGCTCTAGTGAGTGCTGGGTGGGCCGCTCCCTTTCCTGCCAACTCCATCCGGCCTAGGGGGCGGAGCCTGCAATCACCACAACAGCTTGAGGGCATCCATCAAGGCCTCTGGGACACTGCTGCTGCTCTAGTGAGTGCTGGGTGGGCCGCTCCCTTTCCGTCCAACTCCATCTGGCCTAGGGGGCGGTGCTTGCACTCAACGCCACAGCTTGAGGGCCTCCATCAAGGCCTCCGGGACACTGCTGCTGCTGCTCTAGTGAGTGCTGGGTGGGCCGCTCCCTTTCCTGCCAACTCCATGTGGCCTAGGGGGCGGAGCCTGAAATCACCGCCAAAGCTCAAGAGGCCTGAGGGAGGCTTCTGAGACACTGCTGCTGCTGCTGCTGCTCTAGTAAGTGCTGTGTGGGGCGCTCCCTTTCCTGCCAACTCCATCTGGCCTAGGGGGCGAAGCCTGCACTCACCGCCACAGCTCAAGAGGCCTGAGGGAGGCTTCCGGGACACTGCTGCTTCTGCTGCTCTAGTGAGTGCTGGGTGGGCCGCTCCCTTTCCTGCCAACTCCATCCGGCCTAGGGGGCGGAGCCTGCAATCACCGCAACAGCTTGAGGGCATCCATCAAAGCCTCTGGGACACTGCTGCTGCTCTAGTGAGTGCTGGGTGGGCCGCTCCCTTTCCGTCCAACTCCATCTGGCCTAGGGGGCGGTGCTTGCACTCAACGCCACAGCTTAATAGGCCTGAGGGAGGCTTCCGGGACACTGCTGCTTCTGCTGCTCTAGTGAGTGCTGGGTGGGCCGCTCCCTTTCCTGCCAACTGCATCTGGCCTACGGGGCGGAGCCTGCACTCACCGCCGCAGCTTAATAGGCCTGAGGGAGGCTTCCGGGACACTGCTGCTGCTGCTGCTGCTCTAGTGAGTGCTGGGTGGGGCGCTCCCTTTCCTGCCAACTCCATGTGGCCTAGGGGGTGGAGCCTGCACTCACCGCCACAGCTTAAGAGGCCTGAGGGAGGCTCCCGGGACACTGTTGCTGCTGCTCTAGTGATTGCTGGGTGGGTCGCTCCCTTTCCTGCCAACTCCATGTGGCCTAGGGGGCGGAGCTGCACTCACCGCCACAGCTTAAGAGGCCTGAGGGAGGCTTCTGGGACACTGCTGCTGCTGCTGCTCTAGTGAGTGCTCGGTGGGCCGCTCCCTTTCCTGCCAACTGCATCTGGCCTACGGGGCGGAGCCTGCACTCACCGCCGCAGCTTAATAGGCCTGAGGGAGGCTTCCGGGACACTGCTGCTGCTGCTGCTCTAGTGAGTGCTGGGTGGGCTGCTCCCTTTCCTGCCAACTGCATCTGGCCTACGGGGCGGAGCCTGCACTCACCCCACAGCTTAAGAGGCCTCAGGGAAGCTTCTAGGACACTGCTGCTGCTGCTGCTCTAGTGAGTGCTGGGTGGGCTGCTCCCTTTCCTGCCAACTCCATGTGGTCTAGGGGGCGGAGCCTGCACTCACCCCCACAGCTTAAGAGGCCTGAGGGTGGCTTCCGGGACACTGCTGCTGCTGTTGCTGCTCTAGTTAGTGCTGGGTGGCCCGATCCCTTTCCTGCCAACTCCATCTGGCCTAGGGGGCGGAGCCTGCACTCACCGCCATAGTTTAAGAGGCCTGAGGGAGGCTTCCGGGACACTGCTGCTGTTGCTGCTCTAATGAGTGCTGGGTGGGCCGCTCCCTTTTCTGCGAACACCATCTGGCCTACGGGGCGGAGCCTGCACTCACCGCCACAGCTTGAGGGCATCCATCAAGGCCTCCGGGACACTGCTGCTGCTCTAGTGAGTGCTGGGTGGGCCGCTCCCTTTCCTGCCAACTCCATCTTGCCTAGGGGGCGGAGCCTGCACTCACTGCCACAGCTTAAGAGGCCTGAGGGGGGCTACTGGGACACTGCTGCTACTCTAGTGAGTGCTGGGTGGGCCGCTCCCTTTCCTGCCAACTCCATCTGGCCTAGGGAGCGTAGCCTGCACTCACCGCCACGGCTTAAGAGGCCTGAGGGAGGCTTCCGGGACACTGCTGCTGTTGCTGCACTAATGAGTGCTGGGTGGGCCGCTCCCTTTTCTGCGAACTACATCTGGCCTAGGGGGCGGAGCCTGCACTCACCGCCACAGTATAAGAGGCCTGAGGGAGGCTTCCGGGATACAGCTGCTGCTGCTGCTCTAGTGAGTGCTGGGTGGGCCACTCCCTTTCCTGCCAACTCCATCCGGCCTGGGGGCGGAGCCTGCACTCACTGCCACAGCTTAAGAGGCCTGAGGGGGGCTACTGGGACACTGCTGCTGCTGTAGTGAGTGCTGGGTGGGCCGCTCCCTTTCCGGCCAACTCCATCTGGCCTAGGGGGCGGTGCTTGCACTCAACGCCACAGCTTGAGGGCCTCCATCAAGGCCTCCGGGACACTGCTGCTGCTGCTCTAGTGAGTGCTGGGTGGGCCGCTCCCTTTCCTGCCAACTCCATGTGGCCTAGGGGGCGGAGCCTGAAATCACCGCCACAGCTTAAGAGGCCTGAGGGAGGCTTCCGGGACACTGCTGCTGCTGCTCTAGAGAGTGCTGGGTGGGCCGCTCCCTTTCCTGCCAACTCCATCTGGCCTAGGGTGCGAAGCCTGCACTAACCGCTACAGCTTGAGGGCATCCATCAAGGCCTCCGGGACACTGCTGCTGCTCTAGTGAGTGCTGGGTGGGCCGCTCCCTTTCCTGCCAACTGCATCTGGCCTACGGGGCGGAGCCTGCACTCACCGCCACAGCTTAAGAGTCCTGAGGGAGGCTTCCTGGACACTGCTGCTGCTGCTCCTCAAGTGAGTACTGGGTGGGCCGCTCCTTTTCCTGCCAACTCCATCTGGGCTACGGGGTGGAGCCTGCATTCACCACCACAGCTTAAGAGGCCTGAGGGAGGCTTCCGGGATACTGCTGCTGCTGCTGCTGCTCTAGTGAGGGCTGGGTGGGCCGCTCCCTTTCCTGCCAACTCCATCTGGCCTAGGGGGCGGAGCCTGCACTCACCGCCACAGCTTAAGAGGCCTTAGGAAGGCTTTTGGGACACTGCTGCTGCTGCTGCTGCTCTAGTGAGTGCTGGGTGGGCTGCTCCCTTTCCTGCCAACTCCATCTGCCCTAGGGGGCGGAGCCTGCACTCACCGCCACAGCTTGAGGGCCTCCATCAAGGCCTCCGGGACACTGCTGCTGCTGCTCTAGTGAGTGATGGGTGGGCCGCTCCCTTTCCTGCCAACTCCATCTGGCCTAGGGGGCGGAGCCTGCACTCACCGCCACAACTTAATAGGCCTGAGGGAGGCTTCCGGGACACTGCTGCTGCTCTAATGAGTGCTGGGTGGGCTGCTCCCTTTCCTGCCAACTCTATCTGGCCTAGGGGGCGGAGCCTGTTAGGATATTTCCGTTCCACCTTAAAAGGGAGCAGGCTTTGTGAATCACATAGTCTGCGTATTTCCTGTTCACAGGATGTTTATGTTTTCAGTTCCTTTCGTTTCCTTCTTGTTGCCTAAGCATCCCGATGCAAGCGGTTATGTTTTTCTTTGTTCTGACCAACGCTGAATAAACTGTAAATATGCTCTCCTGCTGTGCATCTCTCGCTGTGTGAATCCTGCTGATAGAGTGTGCACCAGCCTAAGAATGTGGAATTCTATTTCTGAGGCTTCGTGTCGCTAATTGCTGATATTGCCTGTCTACGGGAGATCGATGGATCGTCCGGCAGCCGGCTTGGGGGCTAAGATGGACTTTGTCTCCCTGGCAGTATCCCAACAGAGCCTGCACTCACCGCCACAGCTTAATAGGCCTGAGGTAGGCTTCCGGGACACTGCTGCTGCTGCTGCTGCTGCTCTAGTGAGTGCTGGGTGGTCTGCTGCCTTTCCTGCCAGCTGCATCTGGCGTACAGGGCGGAGCCTTCACTCACCGCCACAGCTTAAGAGGCCTGAGGGAGGCTTCCGGGACACTGCTGCTGCTGCTGCTCAAGTGAGTGCTGGGTGAGCCACTCCCTTTCCTGCCAACTCCATGTGGCCTTGGGGGCGGAGCCTTCACTCACCGCCACAGCTCAAGAGGCCTGAGGGAGGCTTCCGGGACACTGCTGCTTCTGCTGCTCTAGTGAGTGCTGGGTGGGCCGCTCCCTTTCCTGCCAACTGCATCTGGCCTACGGGGCGGAGCCTGCACTCACCGCCGCAGCTTAATAGGCCTGAGGGAGGCTTCCGGGACACTGCTGCTGCTGCTGCTGCTCTAGTGAGTGCTGGGTGGGGCGCTCCCTTTCCTGCCAACTCCATGTGGCCTAGGGGGTGGAGCCTGCACTCACCGCCACAGCTTAAGAGGCCTGAGGGAGGCTCCCGGGACACTGTTGCTGCTGCTCTAGTGATTGCTGGGTGGGTCGCTCCCTTTCCTGCCAACTCCATGTGGCCTAGGGGGCGGAGCTGCACTCACCGCCACAGCTTAAGAGGCCTGAGGGAGGCTTCTGGGACACTGCTGCTGCTGCTGCTCTAGTGAGTGCTCGGTGGGCCGCTCCCTTTCCTGCCAACTGCATCTGGCCTACGGGGCGGAGCCTGCACTCACCGCCGCAGCTTAATAGGCCTGAGGGAGGCTTCCGGGACACTGCTGCTGCTGCTGCTCTAGTGAGTGCTGGGTGGGCTGCTCCCTTTCCTGCCAACTGCATCTGGCCTACGGGGCGGAGCCTGCACTCACCCCACAGCTTAAGAGGCCTCAGGGAAGCTTCTAGGACACTGCTGCTGCTGCTGCTCTAGTGAGTGCTGGGTGGGCTGCTCCCTTTCCTGCCAACTCCATGTGGTCTAGGGGGCGGAGCCTGCACTCACCCCCACAGCTTAAGAGGCCTGAGGGTGGCTTCCGGGACACTGCTGCTGCTGTTGCTGCTCTAGTTAGTGCTGGGTGGCCCGATCCCTTTCCTGCCAACTCCATCTGGCCTAGGGGGCGGAGCCTGCACTCACCGCCATAGTTTAAGAGGCCTGAGGGAGGCTTCCGGGACACTGCTGCTGTTGCTGCTCTAATGAGTGCTGGGTGGGCCGCTCCCTTTTCTGCGAACTCCATCTGGCCTACGGGGCGGAGCCTGCACTCACCGCCACAGCTTGAGGGCATCCATCAAGGCCTCCGGGACACTGCTGCTGCTCTAGTGAGTGCTGGGTGGGCCGCTCCCTTTCCTGCCAACTCCATCTTGCCTAGGGGGCGGAGCCTGCACTCACTGCCACAGCTTAAGAGGCCTGAGGGGGGCTACTGGGACACTGCTGCTACTCTAGTGAGTGCTGGGTGGGCCGCTCCCTTTCCTGCCAACTCCATCTGGCCTAGGGAGCGTAGCCTGCACTCACCGCCACGGCTTAAGAGGCCTGAGGGAGGCTTCCGGGACACTGCTGCTGTTGCTGCACTAATGAGTGCTGGGTGGGCCGCTCCCTTTTCTGCGAACTCCATCTGGCCTAGGGGGCGGAGCCTGCACTCACCGCCACAGTATAAGAGGCCTGAGGGAGGCTTCCGGGATACAGCTGCTGCTGCTGCTCTAGTGAGTGCTGGGTGGGCCACTCCCTTTCCTGCCAACTCCATCCGGCCTGGGGGCGGAGCCTGCACTCACTGCCACAGCTTAAGAGGCCTGAGGGGGGCTACTGGGACACTGCTGCTGCTCTAGTGAGTGCTGGGTGGGCCGCTCCCTTTCCGGCCAACTCCATCTGGCCTAGGGGGCGGTGCTTGCACTCAACGCCACAGCTTGAGGGCCTCCATCAAGGCCTCCGGGACACTGCTGCTGCTACTCTAGTGAGTGCTGGGTGGGCCGCTCCCTTTCCTGCCAACTCCATGTGGCCTAGGGGGCGGAGCCTGAAATCACCGCCACAGCTTAAGAGGCCTGAGGGAGGCTTCCGGGACACTGCTGCTGCTGCTCTAGAGAGTGCTGGGTGGGCCGCTCCCTTTCCTGCCAACTCCATCTGGCCTAGGGTGCGAAGCCTGCACTCACCGCCACAGCTTGAGGGCATCCATCAAGGCCTCCGGGACACTGCTGCTGCTCTAGTGAGTGCTGGGTGGGCCGCTCCCTTTCCTGCCAACTGCATCTGGCCTACGGGGCGGAGCCTGCACTCACCGCCACAGCTTAAGAGTCCTGAGGGAGGCTTCCTGGACACTGCTGCTGCTGCTCCTCAAGTGAGTACTGGGTGGGCCGCTCCTTTTCCTGCCAACTCCATCTGGGCTACGGGGTGGAGCCTGCACTCACCACCACAGCTTAAGAGGCCTGAGGGAGGCTTCCGGGATACTGCTGCTGCTGCTGCTGCTCTAGTGAGGGCTGGGTGGGCCGCTCCCTTTCCTGCCAACTCCATCTGGCCTAGGGGGCGGAGCCTGCACTCACCGCCACAGCTTAAGAGGCCTTAGGAAGGCTTTTGGGACACTGCTGCTGCTGCTGCTGCTCTAGTGAGTGCTGGGTGGGCTGCTCCCTTTCCTGCCAACTCCATCTGCCCTAGGGGGCGGAGCCTGCACTCACCGCCACAGCTTGAGGGCCTCCATCAAGGCCTCCGGGACACTGCTGCTGCTGCTCTAGTGAGTGATGGGTGGGCCGCTCCCTTTCCTGCCAACTCCATCTGGCCTAGGGGGCGGAGCCTGCACTCACCGCCACAACTTAATAGGCCTGAGGGAGGCTTCCGGGACACTGCTGCTGCTCTAATGAGTGCTGGGTGGGCTGCTCCCTTTCCTGCCAACTCTATCTGGCCTAGGGGGCGGAGCCTGTTAGGATATTTCCGTTCCACCTTAAAAGGGAGCAGGCTTTGTGAGTCACATAGTCTGCGTATTTCCTGTTCACAGGATGTTTATGTTTTCAGTTGCTTTCGTTTCCTTCTTGTTGCCTAAGCATCCCGATGCAAGCGGTTATGTTTTTCTTTGTTCTGACCAACGCTGAATAAACTGTAAATATGCTCTCCTGCTGTGCATCTCTCGCTGTGTGAATCCTGCTGATAGAGTGTGCACCAGCCTAAGAATGTGGAATTCTATTTCTGAGGCTTCGTGTCGCTAATTGCTGATATTGCCTGTCTACGGGAGATCGATGGATCGTCCGGCAGCCGGCTTGGGGGCTAAGATGGACTTTGTCTCCCTGGCAGTATCCCAACAGAGCCTGCACTCACCGCCACAGCTTAATAGGCCTGAGGGAGGCTTCCGGGACACTGCTGCTGCTGCTGCTCTAGTGAGTGCTGGGTGGTCTGCTGCCTTTCCTGCCAGCTGCATCTGGCGTACAGGGCGGAGCCTGCACTCACCGCCACAGCTTAAGAGGCCTGAGGGAGGCTTCCGGGACACTGCTGCTGCTGCTGCTCAAGTGAGTGCTGGGTGAGCCACTCCCTTTCCTGCCAACTCCATGTGGCCTTGGGGGCGGAGCCTTCACTCATTGCCACAGCTTAAGAGGCCTGAGGGAGACTTCCGGAACACTGCTGCTGCTGCTGCTCTAGTGAGTGCTGGGTGGGCCGCTCCCTTTCCAGCCAACTCCATCTGGCCTAGGGGGCGGAGCCTGCACTCACCGCCATAGCTTAAGAGGCCTGAGTGAGGCTTCCGAGACGCAGCTGCTGCTGCTGCTCTAGAGAGTGCTGGGTGGGCCGCTCTCTTTTGTGCCAACTCCATCTGGCTTAGGGAGCGGAGCTTGCACTCACCGCAACAGCTTGAGTGCATCCATCAAGGCCTCTGGGACACTGCTGCTGCTCTAGTGAGTGCTGGGTGGGCCGCTCCCTTTCCTGCCAACTCCAAATGTCCTAGGGGGCGGAGCCTGAAATCACCGCCACAGCTTAAGAGGCCTGAGGGAGGCTTCCGGGTCACTGCTGTTGCTGCTGCTGCTATAGTGAGTGCTAGGTTGGGCGCTCCCTTTCCTGCCAACTCCATCTGGCCTAGGGGCGGAGCCTGCACTCACCGCCACAGCTTAAGAGGCCTGAGGGAGGCTTCTGGGACACTGCTGCTGCTCTAGTGAGTGCTGGGTGGGCCGCTCCCTTTCCTGCGAACTGCATCTGGCCTACGAGGCGGAGCCTGCACTCACCGCCACAGCTTAATAGGCCTGAGGGAGGCTTCCGGGACACTGCTGCTGCTGCTGCTCTAGTGAGTGCTGGGTGGGCCACTCCCTTTCCTGCCAACTCCATGTGGCCTTGGGGGCGGAGCCTTCACTCATTGCCACAGCTTGAGAGGCCTGAGGGAGGCTTTCGGGACACTGCTGCTGCTGCTGCTCTAGTGAGTGCTGGGTGGGGCGCTCCCTTTCCTGCCAACTCCATCTGACCTTGGGGGCATAGCCTTCACTCATCGCCACAGCTTAAGAGGCCTGAGGGAGACTTCCGGAACACTGCTGCTGCTCCTGCTGCTCTAGTGAGTGCTGGGTGGGCCGCTCCCTTTCCTGCCAACTCCATCTGGCCTAGGGGGCGGAGCATGCACTCACCGCCACAGCATAAGAGGCCTGAGGGTGGCTTCCGGGACACTGCTGCTGCTGCTCCTCAAGTGAGTGCTGGGTGGGCTGCTCCTCTTCCTGCCAACTTCATCTGGGCTAGGGGGCGGAGGCTGCACTCACCGGCGCAGCTTAAGAGGCCTGAGTGAGGCTTCCGAGACACAGCTGCTGCTGCTGCTCTAGTGAGTGCTGGGTGGGCCGCTCTCTTTTGTGGCAACTCCATCTGGCTTAGGGAGCGGAGCCTGCACTCACCGCAACAGCTTGAGTGCATCCATCAAGGCCTCTGGGACACTGCTGCTGCTCTAGTGAGTGCTGGGTGGGTCGCTCTCTTTTGTGGCAAGTCCATCTGGCCTAGGGGGCGGAGCCTGCACTCACCGCCACAGCTTGAGGGCATCCATCAAGGCCTCCGGGACACTGCTGCTGCTCTAGTGAGTGCTGGGTGGGACGCTCCCTTTCCTGCCAACTCCATCTGGCCTAGCGGGCGGAACCTGCACTCACCGCCATGGCTTAAGAGGCCTGAGGGAGGCTTCCGGGACACTGCTGCTGCTGCTGCTGCTGCTGCTCTAGTGAGTGCTGGGTGGGGCGCTCCCTTTCCTGCCAACTCCATCTGGCCTAGGGGGCGAAGCCTGCACTCACCGCCACAGCTGAAGAGGCCTGAGGGAGGCTTCCTGGACACTGCTGCTGCTCTAGTGAGTGCTGGGTGGGCTGCTCCCTTTCCTATCAATTCCATGTGGCCTAGGGGGCGGAGCCTGCACTCACCGCCACAGCTTAAGAGGCCTGAGGGAGGCTTCCGGGACACTGCTGCTGCTCTAGTGATTGCTGGGTGGGCCGCTCGCTTTCCTGCTAATTCCATGTGGCCTAGGGGGCGGAGCCTGTACTCACCGCCACAGCTTAAGAGGCCTGAGGGAGGCTTCCGGGACACTGCTGCTGCTGCTCTAGTGAGTGCTGGGTGGGCCGCTGCCTTTTCTGCCAACTCCTTCTGGCCCTGGGGGTCGGTGCTTGCACTCAACGCCACAGCTTGAGGGCCTCCATCAAGGCCTCCGTGACACTGCTGCTGCTGGTCTAGTGAGTGCTGGGTGGGCCGCTCCCTTTCCTGCCAACTCCATGTGGCCTAGGGGGCGGAGCCTGAAATCACCACCACAGCTTAAGAGGCCTGAGGGAGGCTTCCGGGTCACTGCTGCTGCTGCTGCTAATGCTCTAGTGAGTGCTGGGTGGGGTGCTCCCTTTCCTGCCAACTCCATCTGGCCTAGGGGCGGAGCCTGCACTCACCGCCACAGCTTAAGAGGCCTGAGGGAGGCTTCCGGGACACTGCTGCTGCTGCTCCTCAAGTGAGTGCTGGGTGGGCTGCTCCTCTTCCTGCCAACTTCATCTGGGCTAGGGGGCGGAGGCTGCACTCACCGGCGCAGCTTAAGAGGCCTGAGTGAGGCTTCCGAGACGCAGCTGCTGCTGCTGCTCTAGTGAGTGCTGGGTGGGCCGCTCTCTTTTGTGGCAAGTCCATCTGGCCTAGGGGGCGGAGCCTGCACTCACCGCCACAGCTTGAGGGCATCCATCAAGGCCTCCGGGACACTGCTGCTGCTCTAGTGAGTGCTGGGTGGGCCGCTCCCTTTCCTGCCAACTCCATCTGGCCTAGGGGGCGGAACCTGCACTCACCGCCATGGCTTAAGAGGCCTGAGGGAGGCTTCCGGGACACTGCTGCTGCTGCTGCTGCTGCTGCTGCTCTAGTGAGTGCTGGGTGGGGCGCTCCCTTTCCTGCCAACTCCATCTGGCCTAGGGGGCGAAGCCTGCACTCACCGCCACAGCTCAAGAGGCC
Source organism: Podarcis raffonei (assembly GCF_027172205.1). NCBI lineage: Eukaryota > Metazoa > Chordata > Lepidosauria > Squamata > Lacertidae > Podarcis > Podarcis raffonei. The sequence goes on from NC_070620.1 coordinate 27,511,349, forward strand.
TGAGGGAGGCTTCAAGGACACTGCTGCTGCAATAGTGAGTGCTGGGTGGGCTGCTCCCTTTCCTGCCAAGTGCATCTGGCCTACGGGGCGGAGCCTGAACTCACCGCCACAGCTTAAGAAGCCTGAGGGAGGCTTCCGGGACACTGCTGCTGCTCTAGTGAGTGCTGGGTGGGCTGCTCCCTTTCCTATCAATTCCATGTGGCCTAGGGGGCGGAGCCTGCACTCACCGCCACAGCTTAAGAGGCCTGAGGGAGGCTTCCGGGACACTGCTGCTGCTCTAGTGATTGCTGGGTGGGCCGCTCGCTTTCCTGCTAATTCAATGTGGCCTAGGGGGCGGAGCCTGTACTCACCGCCACAGCTTAAGAGGCCTGAGGGAGGCTTCCGGGACACTGCTGCTGCTGCTCTAGTGAGTGCTGGGTGGGCCGCTCCCTTTCCTGCCAACTCCTTCTGGCCTAGGGGGCGGTGCTTGCACTCAACGCCACAGCTTGAGGGCCTCCATCAAGGCCTCCGTGACACTGCTGCTGCTGCTCTAGTGAGTGCTGGGTGGGCCGCTCCCTTTCCTGCCAACTCCATGTGGCCTAGGGGGCGGAGCCTGAAATCACCACCACAGCTTAAGAGGCCTGAGGGAGGCTTCCGGGTCACTGCTGCTGCTGCTGCTAATGCTCTAGTGAGTGCTGGGTGGGGTGCTCCCTTTCCTGCCAACTCCATCTGGCCTAGGGGCGGAGCCTGCACTCACCGCCACAGCTTAAGAGGCCTGAGGGAGGCTTCCGGGACACTGCTGCTGCTGCTGCTCTAGTGAGTGCTGGGTGGGCCGCTCCTTTTCCTGCCAACTCCATATAGGCTAGGGGGCGGAGCCGGCACTCACCGCCACAGCTTAAGAGGCCTGAGGGAGGATTACGGGACACTGCTGCTGCTCTAGTGAGTGCTGCGTGAGCCGCTCCCTTTCCTGTCAACTCCATCTGGCCTAGGGGCGGAGCCTGCACTCACTGCCACAGGTTAAGAGGCCTGAGGGAGGCTTCCGGGACACTGCTGCTGCTGCTTTCTAGTGAGCGCTGGGTGGGCCGATCCCTTTCCTGCCAACCCCATCTGGCCTCGGGGGCGGAGCCTGCACTCACCGCCACTGCTTAAGAGGCCTGAGGGAGGCTTCCGGGACACTGCTGCTGCTGCTCTCTAGTGAGCGCTGGGTGGGCCGCTCCCTTTCCTGCCAACTCCATCTAGCCTAGGGGGCGGAGCCTGCACTCACTGCCACAACTTAAGAGGCCTGAGGCAGGCTTCTGGGACAATGCTGCTGCTGCTGCTGCTGCTGCTCTAGTGACTGCTGGGTGGGCCGCTCCCTTTCCTGCCAACTCCATCTGGCCTAGGGGGCGTAGCCTGCACTCACCGCCACTGCTTAAGAGGCCTGAGGGAGGCTTCCGGGACACTGCTGCTGCTGCTCTAGTGAGTGCTCGGTGGGCAACTCTCTTTTGTGGCAACTCCTTCCGGCCTAGGGGGCAGAGCATGCACTCACCGCCACAGCTTGACGGCATCCATCAAGGCCTCCGGGACACTGCTGCTGCTCTAGTGAGTGCAGCGTGGGCCGCTCCCGTTCCTGCCAACTCCATCTGGCCTAGGGGGCGGAGCCTGCACTAACCCCCACAACTTAAGAAGCCTGCGGGAGGCTTCCGGGATGCTGCTGCTGCTTCTGCTCTAGTGAGTGCTTGGTGGGGCGCTCCCTTTCCTGCCATCTCCATCTGGCCTAGGGGGCGGAGCCTGCACTCACTGCCACAGCTTAAGAGGCCTGAGGGGGGCTACTGGGACACTGCTGCTGCTGCTCCTCAAGTAAGTGCTGGGTGGGCGGCTCCTTTTCCTGCCAACTCGATCTGGCCTAGGGGGCGGAGCCTGCACTCACCGCCATGGCTTAAGAGGCCTGAGGGAGGCTTCCGGGACACTGCAGCTGCTGCTGCTGCTCTAGTGAGTGCTGGGTGGGGCGCTCCCTTTCCTCCCAACTCCTTCCGGCCTAGGGGGCGGAGCATGCACTCACCGCCACAGCTTGACGGCATCCATCAAGGCCTCCGGGACACTGCTGCTGCTCTAGTGAGTGCTGCGTGGGCCGCTCCCGTTCCTGCCAACTCCATCTGGCCTAGGGTGCGGAGCCTGCACTAACCCCCACAACTTAAGAGGCCTGAGGGAGGCTTCCGGGACACTGCTGGTGGTGCTGCTGCTCTAGTGAGTGCTGGGCGGGCCGCTCCCTTTCCTGCCAACTCCATCTGGCCTAGGAAGCGTAGCCTGCACTCACCGCCACGGCTTAAGAAGCCTGAGGGAGGCTTCCGGGATACTGCTGCTGCTCTAGTGAGTGCTTGGTTGGGCGCTCCCTTTCCTGCCAACTCCATCTGGCCTAGGGGGCGGAGCCTGCACTCACCGCCACAGCTTAAGAGGCCTGAGGGGGGCTACTGGGACACTGCTGCTAATCTAGTGAGTGCTGGGTGGGCCGCGCCCTTTCCTGCCAACTCCATCTGGCCTAGGGAGCGTAGCCTGCACTCACCGCCACAGCTTTAGAGGCCTGAGGGAGGCTTCCGGGACACTGCTGCTGTTGCTGCTCTAATGAGTGCTGGGTGGGCCGCTCCCTTTCCTGCCAACTCCATCTGGCCTAGGGGGCAGAGCCTGCACTCACCGCCACAGTTTAAGAGGCCTCAAGGAGGCTTCCTGGACACTGCTGCTGCTGCTGCTCTAGTGAGTGCTGGGTGGGGCGCTCCCTTTCCTGCCAACTCCATCTGGCCTTGGGGGCGTAGCCTGCACTCACCCCCACAGCTTAAGAGGCCTGAGGGAGGGTTCCGGAACACAGCTGCTGCTGCTGCTGCTGCTCTAGAGAGTGCTGGGTGGGCGGCTCCCTTTCCTGCCAACTCCATCTGTCCTAGGGGACGGAGCCTGCACTCACCGCCACAGCTTAAGAGGCCTGAGGGAGGCTTCCGGGACACTGCTGCTGCTGCTCCTCAAGTAAGTGCTGGGTGGGCGGCTCCTTTTCCTGCCAACTTCATCTGGGCTAGGGGGCAGAGGCTGCACTCACCGCCACAGCTTAAGAGGCCTGAGGGAGGCTTCCGAGACACTGCTGCTGCTGCTGCTGCTCTAGTGCGTGAAGGGTGGGCCGCTCCCTTTCCTGCCAACTCCATCTGGCCTAGGGGGCGGAGCCTGCACTCACCGCCACAGCTTAAGAGGCCTGAGGGAGGCTTCCGGGACACTGCAGCTCCTGCTGTTGCTTCTGCTCTAGTGACTGCTGGGTGGGCCGCTCCCTTTCCTGCCAACTCCATCTGGCCTAGGGGGCGTAGCCTGCACTCACCGCCACTGCTTAAGAGGCCTGAGGGAGGCTTCCGGGACACTGCTGCTGCTGCTCTAGTGAATGCTCGGTGGGCAACTCTCTTTTGTGGCAACTCCTTCCGGCCTAGGGGGCGGAGCATGCACTCACCGCCACAGCTTGACGGCATCCATCAAGGCCTCCGGGACACTGCTGCTGCTCTAGTGAGTGCTGCGTGGGCCGCTCCCGTTCCTGCCAACTCCATCTGGCCTAGGGGGCGGAGCCTGCACTAACCCCCACAACTTAAGAGGCCTGAGGGAGGCTTCCGGGACACTGCTGGTGGTGCTGCTGCTCTAGTGAGTGCTGGGCGGGCCGCTCCCTTTCCTGCCAACTCAATCTGGCCTAGGAAGCGTAGCCTGCACTCACCGCCACGGCTTAAGAAGCCTGCGGGAGGCTTCCGGGATACTGCTGCTGCTCTAGTGAGTGCTTGGTGGGGCGCTCCCTTTCCTGCCAACTCCATCTGGCCTAGGGGGCGGAGCCTGCACTCACTGCCACAGCTTAAGAGGCCTGAGGGGGGCTACTGGGACACTGCTGCTACTCTAGTGAGTGCTGGGTGGGCCGCGCCCTTTCCTGCCAACTCCATCTGGCCTAGGGAGCGTAGCCTGCACTCACCGCCACAGCTTAAGAGGCCTGAGGGAGGCTTCCGGGACACTGCTGCTGTTGCTGCTCTAATGAGTGCTGGGTGGGCCGCACCCTTTCCTGCGAACTCCATCTGGCCTAGGGGGCAGAGCATGCACTCACCGCCACAGTTTAAGAGGCCTGAGGGAGGCTTCCTGGACACTGCTGCTGCTGCTGCTCTAGTGAGTGCTGGGTGGGCCGCTCCCTTTCCTGCCAACTCCATCTGGCCTAGGGGGCGTAGCCTGCACTCACCGCCACAGCTTAAGAGGCCTGAGGGAGGGTTCCGGGACACTGCTGCTGCTGCTGCTCTAGTGAGTGCTGGGTGGGCCGCTCTCTTTCCTGCCAACTCCATCCGGCCTAGGGGGCGGAGCCTGCACTCACCTTCACAGCTTAAGAGGCCTGAGGGAGGCTTCCGGGACACTGCTGCTGCTGCTGCTCTAGTGAGTGCTGGGTGGGCCGCTCCCTTTCCTGCCAACTCCATCTGGCCTAGGGGGCGGAGCCTGCACTCACCGCCACGGCTTAAGAGGCCTGAGGGAGGCTTCCGGGACACTGCTGCTGCTGCTCTAGTGAGTGCTCGGTGGGCAAATCTCTTTTGTGGCAACTCCTTCCGGCCTAGGGGGCGGAGCATGCACTCACCGCCACAGCTTGACGGCATCCATCAAGGCCTCCGGGACACTGCTGCTGCTCTAGTGAGTGCTGCGTGGGCCGCTCCCGTTCCTGCCAACTCCATCTGGCCTAGGGGGCGGAGCCTGCACTAACCCCCACAACTTAAGAGGCCTGAGGGAGGCTTCCGGGACACTGCTGGTGGTGCTGCTGCTCTAGTGAGTGCTGGGCGGGCCGCTCCCTTTCCTGCCAACTCCATCTGGCCTAGGAAGCGTAGCCTGCACTCACCGCCACGGCTTAAGAAGCCTGCGGGAGGCTTCCGGGATACTGCTGCTGCTCTAGTGAGTGCTTGGTGGGGCGCTCCCTTTCCTGCCAACTCCATCTGGCCTAGGGGGCGGAGCCTGCACTCACCGCCACAGCTTAAGAGGCCTGAGGGAGGCTTCCGGGACACTGCTGCTGTTGCTGCTCTAATGAGTGCTGGGTGGGCCGCACCCTTTCCTGCGAACTCCATCTGGCCTAGGGGGCAGAGCCTGCACTCACTGCCACAGCTTAAGAGGCCTGAGGGGGGCTACTGGGACACTGCTGCTGCTCTAGTGAGTGCTGGGTGGGCTGCTCCCTTTCCTATCAATTCCATGTGGCCTAGGGGGCGGAGCCTGCACTCACCGCCACAGCTTAAGAGGCCTGAGGGAGGCTTCCGGGACACTGCTGCTGCTCTAGTGATTGCTGGGTGGGCCGCTCGCTTTCCTGATAATTTCATGTGGCCTAGGGGGCGGAGCCTGTACTCACCGCCACAGCTTAAGAGGCCTGAGGGAGGCTTCCGGGACACTGCTGCTGCTGCTCTAGTGAGTGCTGGGTGGGCCGCTCCCTTTCCTGCCAACTCCTTCTGGCCTAGGGGGCGGAGCCTGAAATCACCACCACAGCTTAAGAGGCCTGAGGGAGGCTTCCGGGTCGCTGCTGCTGCTGCTAATGCTCTAGTGAGTGCTGGGTGGGGTGCTCCCTTTCCTGCCAACTCCATCTGGCCTAGGGGCGGAGCCTGCACTCACCGCCACAGCTTAAGAGGCCTGAGGGAGGCTTCCGGGACACTGCTGCTGCTGGTGCTCTAGTGAGTGCTGCGTGGGCCGCTCCTTTTCCTGCCAACTCCATCTAGGCTAGGGGGCGGAGCCGGCACTCACCTCCACAGCTTAAGAGGCCTGAGGGAGGCTTACGGGACACTGCTGCTGCTCTAGTGAGTGCTGCGTGAGCCGCTCCCTTTCCTGTCAACTCCATCTGGCCTAGGGGCGGAGCCTGCACTCACCGCCACTGCTTAAGAGGCCTGAGGGAGGATTCTGGGACACTGCTGCTGCTCGGGTGAGTGCTGGGTGGGCCGCTCCCTTTCCTGCCAACTCCATCTAGCCTAGGGGGCGGAGCCTGCACTCACTGCCACAACTTAAGAGGCCTGAGGCAGGCTTCTGGGACACTGCTGCTGCTGCTGCTGCTGCTCTAGTGAGTGCTGGGTGGGCCGCTCCCTTTCCTTCCAACTCCATCTGGCCTAGGGAGAGGAGCCTGCATTCACCGCCACAGCTTAAGAGACCTGAGGGAGGCTTCCGGGACACTGCTGCTGCTGCTCTAGTGAGTGCTGGGTGGGCCGCTCTCTTTTGTGGCAAGTCCATCTGGCCTAGGGGGCGGAGCCTGCACTCACCGAAACAGCTTGAGGGCATCCATCAAGGCCTCCGGGACACTGCTGCTGCTCTAGTGAGTGCTGGTTGGGCCGCTCCCTTTCCTGCCAACTCCATCTGGCCTAGGGGGCGGAGCCTGCACTCACCGCCACAGCTTAAGAGGCCTGAGGGAGGCTTCCGGGACACTGCTGCTGTTGCTGCTCTAATGAGTGCTGGGTGGGCCGCACCCTTTCCTGCGAACTCCATCTGGCCTAGGGGGCAGAGCCTGCACTCACTGCCACAGCTTAAGAGGCCTGAGGGGGGCTACTGGGACACTGCTGCTGCTCTAGTGAGTGCTGGGTGGGCTGCTCCCTTTCCTATCAATTCCATGTGGCCTAGGGGGCGGAGCCTGCACTCACCGCCACAGCTTAAGAGGCCTGAGGGAGGCTTCCGGGACACTGCTGCTGCTCTAGTGATTGCTGGGTGGGCCGCTCGCTTTCCTGATAATTTCATGTGGCCTAGGGGGCGGAGCCTGTACTCACCGCCACAGCTTAAGAGGCCTGAGGGAGGCTTCCGGGACACTGCTGCTGCTGCTCTAGTGAGTGCTGGGTGGGCCGCTCCCTTTCCTGCCAACTCCTTCTGGCCTAGGGGGCGGAGCCTGAAATCACCACCACAGCTTAAGAGGCCTGAGGGAGGCTTCCGGGTCGCTGCTGCTGCTGCTAATGCTCTAGTGAGTGCTGGGTGGGGTGCTCCCTTTCCTGCCAACTCCATCTGGCCTAGGGGCGGAGCCTGCACTCACCGCCACAGCTTAAGAGGCCTGAGGGAGGCTTCCGGGACACTGCTGCTGCTGCTGCTCTAGTGAGTGCTGCGTGGGCCGCTCCTTTTCCTGCCAACTCCATCTAGGCTAGGGGGCGGAGCCGGCACTCACCGCCACAGCTTAAGAGGCCTGAGGGAGGCTTACGGGACACTGCTGCTGCTCTAGTGAGTGCTGCGTGAGCCGCTCCCTTTCCTGTCAACTCCATCTGGCCTAGGGGCGGAGCCTGCACTCACTGCCACAGGTTAAGAGGCCTGAGGGAGGCTTCCGGGACACTGCTGCTGCTGCTGCTCTAGTGAGCGCTGGGTGGGCCGCTCCCTTTCCTGCCAACCCCATCTGGCCTCGGGGGCGGAGCCTGCACTCACCGCCACTGCTTAAGAGGCCTGAGGGAGGATTCTGGGACACTGCTGCTGCTCGGGTGAGTGCTGGGTGGGCCGCTCCCTTTCCTGCCAACTCCATCTAGCCTAGGGGGCGGAGCCTGCACTCACTGCCACAACTTAAGAGGCCTGAGGAAGGCTTCTGGGACACTGCTGCTGCTGCTGCTGCTGCTCTAGTGAGTGCTGGGTGGGCCGCTCCCTTTCCTTCCAACTCCATCTGGCCTAGGGAGAGGAGCCTGCATTCACCGCCACAGCTTAAGAGACCTGAGGGAGGCTTCCGGGACACTGCTGCTGCTGCTCTAGTGAGTGCTGGGTGGGCCGCTCTCTTTTGTGGCAAGTCCATCTGGCCTAGGGGGCGGAGCCTGCACTCACCGAAACAGCTTGAGGGCATCCATCAAGGCCTCCGGGACACTGCTGCTGCTCTAGTGAGTGCTGGTTGGGCCGCTCCCTTTCCTGCCAACTCCATCTGGCCTAGGGGGCGGAGCCTGCACTCACCGCCACAGCTTGAGGGCATCCATCAAGGCCTCCGGGACACTGCTGCTGCTCTAGTGAGTGCTGGGTGGGCCGCTCCCTTTCCTGCCAACTCCATCTGGCCTAGGGGGCGGAACCTGCACTCACCGCCATGGCTTAAGAGGCCTGAGGGAGGCTTCCGGGACACTGCAGCTGCTGCTGCTGCTGCTGCTCTAGTGAGTGCTGGGTGGGGCGCTACCTTTCCTCCCAACTCCATCTGGCCTAGGAGGCGGAGCCTGCACTCACCCCCACAACTTAAGAGGCGTGAGGGAGGCTTCCGGGAGACTGCTACTGCTGCTCTAGTGAGTGCTGGGTGGGCCGCTCTCTTTCCTGCCAACTCCATCTGTCCTAGGGGGCGTAGCCTGCACTCACCGCCACGGATTAAGAGGCCTGAGGGAGGCTTCCGGGACACTCCTGCTGCTGCTGCTCTAGTGAGTGCTGGGTGGGCCGCTCCCTTTCCTGCCAACTCTATCTGGCCTAGGGGGCCAAGCATGCACTCACTACCACAGGTTAAGAGGCCTGAGGGAGGCTTCCGGGACACTGCTGCTGCTGCTCTAGTGAGTGCTGGGTGGGCCGCTCGCTTTCCTGCCAACTCCATCTGGCCTTGGGGGCGGAGCCTTCACTCATCGCCACAGCTTAAGAGGCCAGAGGGAGGCTTCCGGGACACTGCAGCTCCTGCTGTTGCTTCTGCTCTAGTGACTGCTGGGTGGGCCGCTCCCTTTCCTGCCAACTCCATCTGGCCTAGGGGGCATAGCCTGCACTCACCGCCACAACTTAAGAAGCCTGCGGGAGGCTTCCGGGATACTGCTGCTGCTGCTGCTGCTCTAGTGAGTGCTTGGTGGGGCGCTCCCTTTCCTGCCAACTCCATCTGGCCTAGGGGGCGGAGCCTGCACTCACTGCCACAGCTTAAGAGGCCTGAGGGGGGCTACTGGGACACTGCTGCTGCTGCTCCTCAAGTAAGTGCTGGGTGGGCGGCTCCTTTTCCTGCCAACTCCATCTGGCCTAGGGGGCGGAGCCTGCACTCACCGCCATGGCTTAAGAGGCCTGTGGGAGGCTTCCGGGACACTGCAGCTGCTGCTGCTGCTCTAGTGAGTGCTGGGTGGGGCGCTCCCTTTCCTCCCAACTCCATCTGGCCTAGGAGGCGGAGCCTGCACTCACCCCCACAACTTAAGAGGCCTGAGGGAGGCTTCCGGGAGACTGCTACTGCTGCTCTAGTGAGTGCTGGGTGGGCCGCTCCCTTTCCTCCCAACTCCATCTGGCCTAGGGGGCGTAGCCTGCACTCACCGCCACAGCTTAAGAGGCCTGAGGGAGGCTTCCGGGACACTCCTCCTGCTGCTGCTCTAGTGAGTGCTGGGTGGGCCGCTCCCTTTCCTGCCAACTCTATCTGGCCTAGGGGGCCAAGCATGCACTCACTGCCACAGGTTAAGAGGCCTGAGGGAGGCTTCCGGGACAATGCTGCTGCTGCTGCTGCTGCTCTAGTGAGTGCTGGGTGGGCCGCTCCCTTTCCTGCCAACTCCATCTGGCCTTGGGGGCGGAGCCTTCACTCATCGCCACAGCTTAAGAGGCCAGAGGGAGGCTTCCGGAACACAGCTGCTGCTGCTGCTGCTCTAGTGAGTGCTGGGTGGGCCGCTCCCTTTCCTGCCAACTGCATCTGGCCTAGGGAGCGTAGCCTGCACTCACCGCCACGGCTTAAGAGGCCTGAGGGAGGCTTCCGGGACACTGCTGCTGTTGCTGCTCTAATGAGTGCTGGGTGGGCCGCACCCTTTCCTGCGAACTCCATCTGGCCTAGGGGGCAGAGCCTGCACTCACCGCCACAGTTTAAGAGGCCTGAGGGAGGCTTCCTGGACACTGCTGCTGCTGCTGCTCTAGTGAGTGCTGGGTGGGCCGCTCCCTTTCCTGCCAACTCCATCCGGCCTAGGGGGCGTAGCCTGCACTCACCACCACAGCTTAAGAGGCCTGAGGGAGGGTTCCGGGACACTCCTCCTGCTGCTGCTCTAGTGAGTGCTGGGTGGGCCGCTCTCTTTCCTGCCAACTCCATCCGGCCTAGGGAGCGGAGCCTGCACTCACCGTCACAGCTTAAGAGGCCTGAGGGAGGCTTCCGGGACACTGCTGCTGCTGCTGCTCTAGTGAGTGCTGGGTGGGCCGCTCCCTTTCCTGCCAACTCCATCTGGCCTAGGGGGCGGAGCCTGCACTCACCGCCACGGCTTAAGAGGCCTGAGGGAGGCTTCCGGGACACTGCTGCTGCTGCTGCTCTAGTGAGTGCTGGGTGGGCCGCTCCCTTTCCTCCCAACTCCATCTGGCCTAGGGGGCGTAGCCTGCACTCACCGCCACAGCTTAAGAGGCCTGAGGGAGGCTTCCGGGACACTCCTCCTGCTGCTGCTCTAGTGAGTGCTGGGTGGGCCGCTCCCTTTCCTGCCAACTCTATCTGGCCTAGGGGGCCAAGCATGCACTCACTGCCACAGGTTAAGAGGCCTGAGGGAGGCTTCCGGGACAATGCTGCTGCTGCTGCTGCTGCTCTAGTGAGTGCTGGGTGGGCCGCTCCCTTTCCTGCCAACTCCATCTGGCCTTGGGGGCGGAGCCTTCACTCATCGCCACAGCTTAAGAGGCCAGAGGGAGGCTTCCGGAACACAGCTGCTGCTGCTGCTGCTCTAGTGAGTGCTGGGTGGGCCGCTCCCTTTCCTGCCAACTCCATCTGGCCTAGGGAGCGTAGCCTGCACTCACCGCCACGGCTTAAGAGGCCTGAGGGAGGCTTCCGGGACACTGCTGCTGTTGCTGCTCTAATGAGTGCTGGGTGGGCCGCACCCTTTCCTGCGAACTCCATCTGGCCTAGGGGGCAGAGCCTGCACTCACCGCCACAGTTTAAGAGGCCTGAGGGAGGCTTCCTGGACACTGCTGCTGCTGCTGCTCTAGTGAGTGCTGGGTGGGCCGCTCCCTTTCCTGCCAACTCCATCCGGCCTAGGGGGCGTAGCCTGCACTCACCACCACAGCTTAAGAGGCCTGAGGGAGGGTTCCGGGACACTCCTCCTGCTGCTGCTCTAGTGAGTGCTGGGTGGGCCGCTCTCTTTCCTGCCAACTCCATCCGGCCTAGGGAGCGGAGCCTGCACTCACCGCCACAGCTTAAGAGGCCTGAGGGAGGCTTCCGGGACACTGCTGCTGCTGCTGCTCTAGTGAGTGCTGGGTGGGCCGCTCCCTTTCCTGCCAACTCCATCTGGCCTAGGGGGCGGAGCCTGCACTCACCGCCACGGCTTAAGAGGCCTGAGGGAGGCTTCCGGGACACTGCTGCTGCTGCTGCTCTAGTGAGTGCTGGGTGGGCCGCTCCCTTTCCTCCCAACTCCATCTGGCCTAGGGGGCGGAGCCTGCACTCACTGCCACAACTTAAGAGGCCTGAGGCAGGCTTCCGGGACACTGCTGCTGCTGCTGCTGCTCTAGTGAGTGCTGGGTAGGCCGCTCTCTTTTGTGGCAACTCCATCTGGCCTAGGGGGCGGAGCCTGCACTCACCGCCACAGCTTGAGGGCATCCATCAAGGCCTCCGGGCTGCTGCTGCTGCTTTAGTGAGTGCTGGTTGGGCCGCTCCCTTTCCTGCCAACTCCATCTGGCCTAGGGGGCGGAGCCTGCACCTCCCGCCACAGCTTGAGGGCATCCATCAAGGCCTCCGGGACACTGCTGCTGCTCTAGTGAGTGCTGGGTGGGCCGCTCCCTTTCCTGCCAACTCCATCTGGCCTAGGGGGCGGAACCGGCACTTACCACCATGGCTTAAGAGGCCTGAGGGAGGCTTCCGGGACACTGCTGCTGCTGCTGCTGCTCTAGTGAGTGCAGGGTGGGGCGCTCCCTTTCCTCCCAACTCCATCTGGCCTAGGAGGCGGAGCCTGCACTCACCCCCACAACTTAAGAGGCCTGAGGGAGGCTTCCGGGACACTGCTGCTGCTGCTCCTCTAGTGAGTGCTGGGTGGGCCGCTCCCTTTCCTGCCAACTACATCTGGCCTAGGGGGCGTAGTCTGCACTCACCGACACGGCTTAAGAGGCCTGAGGGAGGCTTCCGGGACACTCCTGCTGCTGCTGCTCTAGTGAGTGCTGGGTGGGCCGCTCCCTTTCCTGCCAACTCCATCTGGCCTTGGGGGCGGAGCCTTCACTCATCGCCACAGCTTAAGAGGCCAGAGGGAGGCTTCCGGAACACTGCTGCTGCTCTATTCAGTGCTGGGTGGGCGGCTCCCTTTCCTGCCAACTCCATCTGGCCTAGGGGTCAGAGCCTGCACTCACCGCCACAGCTTAAGAGGCCTGAAGGAGGATTCCGGGACACTGCTGCTTCTGCTGCTCTAGTGAGTGCTGGGTGGGCTGCTCCCTTTCCTGCCAACTGCATCTGGCCTACAGGGGCGGAGCCTGCACTCACCGCCACAGCTTAAGAGGCCAGAGTGAGGCATCCTGGACACTGCTGCTGCATCCAGTGAGTGCTGGGTGGGCTGCTCCCTTTCCTACCAACACCATGTGGCCTAGGGGGCGGAGCCTGCACTCACCGCCACAGCATAAGAGGCCTGAGGGAGGCTTCCGGGACACTGCTGCTGCTCTAGTGATTGCTGGGTGTGCCGCTCCCTTTCCTGCCAACTCCATCTGGCCTATGGGGTGGAGCCTGCACTCACCGCCACAGCTTAAGAGGCCTGAGGGAGGCTTCTGGGACACTGCTGCTGCTGCTGCTCTATTGAGTGCTGGGTGGGCCGCTCCCTTTCCTGCCAACTGCATCTGGCCTACGGGGCAGAGCCTGCACTCACCGCCGCAGCTTAATAGGCCTTAGGGAGGCTTCCGGGACACTGCTGCTGCTGCTGCTCTCGTGAGTGCTGGGTGTGCTGCTCCCTTTCCTGCCAACTCCATGTGGTCTAGGGGGCGGAGCCTGCACTCACCCCCACAGCTTAAGAGGCCTGAGGGAGGCTTCCTGGACACTGCTGCTGCTGCTGCTCTAGTGAGTGCTTGGTGGGGCGCTCCCTTTCCTGCCAACTCCATCTGGCCTAGGGAGCGGAGCCTGTACTCACCGCCACAGCTTAAGAGGCCTGAGGGAGGCTTCCGGGATACTGCTGCTGTTGCTGCTCTAGTGAGTGCTGGGTGGGCCGCTCCCTTTCCTGCCAACTCCATCTGGCCTAGGGGGCGGAGCCTGCACTCACTGCCACAGCTTAAGAGGCCTGAGGGGGGCTACTGGGACACTGCTGCTACTCTAGTGAGTGCTGGGTGGGCCGCTCCCTTTCCTGCCAACTCCATCTGGCCTAGGGAGCGTAGCCTGCACTCACCGCCACGGCTTAAGAGGCCTGAGGGAGGCTTCCGGGATACTGCTGCTGTTGCTGCTCTAATGAGTGCTGGGTGGGCCGCACCATTTCCTGCGAACTCCATCTGGCCTAGGGGGCGGAGCCTGCACTCACCGCCACAGTTTAAGAGGCCTGAGGGAGGCTTCCTGGACACTGCTGCTGCTGCTGCTCTCGTGAGTGCTGGGTGGGCCGCTCCCTTTCCTGCCAACTCCATCCGGCCTAGGGGGCGTAGCCTGCACTCACCGCCACAGCTTAAGAGGCCTGAGGGAGGCTTCCGGGACACTTCTGCTGCTGCTGCTCTATTGAGTGCTGGGTGGGCCGCTCTCTTTACTGCCAACTCCATCCGGCCTAGGGGGCGGAGCCTGCACTCACCGCCACAGCTTAAGAGGCCTGAGGGAGGCTTCCGGGATACTGCTGCTGCTGCTGCTCTAGTGAGTGCTGGGTGGGCCGCTCCCTTTCCTGCCAACTCCATCTGGCCTAGGGGGCGGAGCCTGCACTCACCGCCACGGCTTAAGAGGCCTGAGGGAGGCTTCCGGGACACTGCTGCTGCTGCTGCTCTAGTGAGTGCTGGGTGGGCCGCTCCCTTTCCTCCCAACTCCATCTGGCCTAGGGGGCGGAGCCTGCACTCACCGCCACGGCTTAAGAGGCCTGAGGCAGGCTTCCGGGACACTGCTGCTGCTGCTGCTGCTGCTGCTCTAGTGAGTGCTGGGTGGGCCGCTCCCTTTCCTGCCAACTCCATCTGGCCTAGGGAGAGGAGCCTGCATTCACCGCCACAGCTTAAGAGACCTGAGGGAGGCTTCCGGGACACTGCTGCTGCTGCTGCTGCTCTAGTGAGTGCTGGGTAGGCCGCTCTCTTTTGTGGCAACTCCATCTGGCCTAAGGGGCGGAGCCTGCACTCACCGCCACAGCTTGAGGGCATCCATCAAGGCCTCCGGGACACTGCTGCTGCTCTAGTGAGTGCTGGTTGGGCCGCTCCCTTTCCTGCCAACTCCATCTGGCCTAGGGGGCGGAGCCTGCACTCACCGCCACAGCTTGAGGGCATCCATCAAGGCCTCCGGGACACTGCTGCTGCTCTAGTGAGTGCTGGGTGGGCCGCTCCCTTTCCTCCCAACTCCATCTGGCCTAGGGGGCGGTGCTTGCATTCAACGCCACAGCTTGAGGGCCTCCATCAAGACGTCCGGGACACTGCTGCTACTGCTCTAGTGAGTGCTGGGTGGGCCGCTCCCTTTCCTGGCAACTCCATGTGGCCTAGGGGACGGAGCCTGCACTCACCGCCACAGCTCAAGAGGCCTGAGGGAGGCTTCCGGGACACTGCTGCTGCTCTAGTGAGTGCTGGGTGTGCCGCTCCCTTTCCTGCCAACTCCATCTGGCCTATGGGGTGGAGCCTGCACTCACCGCCACAGCTTAAGAGGCCTGAGGGAGGCTTCTGGGACACTGCTGCTGCTGCTGCTCTATTGAGTGCTGGGTGGGCCGCTCCCTTTCCTGCCAACTGCATCTGGCCTACGGGGCAGAGCCTGCACTCACCGCCGCAGCTTAATAGGCCTTAGGGAGGCTTCCGGGACACTGCTGCTGCTGCTGCTCTCGTGAGTGCTGGGTGTGCTGCTCCCTTTCCTGCCAACTCCATGTGGTCTAGGGGGCGGAGCCTGCACTCACCCCCACAGCTTAAGAGGCCTGAGGGAGGCTTCCTGGACACTGCTGCTGCTGCTGCTCTAGTGAGTGCTTGGTGGGGCGCTCCCTTTCCTGCCAACTCCATCTGGCCTAGGGAGCGGAGCCTGTACTCACCGCCACAGCTTAAGAGGCCTGAGGGAGGCTTCCGGGATACTGCTGCTGTTGCTGCTCTAGTGAGTGCTGGGTGGGCCGCTCCCTTTCCTGCCAACTCCATCTGGCCTAGGGGGCGGAGCCTGCACTCACTGCCACAGCTTAAGAGGCCTGAGGGGGGCTACTGGGACACTGCTGCTACTCTAGTGAGTGCTGGGTGGGCCGCTCCCTTTCCTGCCAACTCCATCTGGCCTAGGGAGCGTAGCCTGCACTCACCGCCACGGCTTAAGAGGCCTGAGGGAGGCTTCCGGGATACTGCTGCTGTTGCTGCTCTAATGAGTGCTGGGTGGGCCGCACCATTTCCTGCGAACTCCATCTGGCCTAGGGGGCGGAGCCTGCACTCACCGCCACAGTTTAAGAGGCCTGAGGGAGGCTTCCTGGACACTGCTGCTGCTGCTGCTCTCGTGAGTGCTGGGTGGGCCGCTCCCTTTCCTGCCAACTCCATCCGGCCTAGGGGGCGTAGCCTGCACTCACCGCCACAGCTTAAGAGGCCTGAGGGAGGCTTCCGGGACACTTCTGCTGCTGCTGCTCTAGTGAGTGCTGGGTGGGCCGCTCTCTTTCCGGCCAACTCCATCCGGCCTAGGGGGCGGAGCCTGCACTCACCGCCACAGCTTAAGAGGCCTGAGGGAGGCTTCCGGGATACTGCTGCTGCTGCTGCTCTAGTGAGTGCTGGGTGGGCCGCTCCCTTTCCTGCCAACTCCATCTGGCCTAGGGGGCGGAGCCTGCACTCACCGCCACGGCTTAAGAGGCCTGAGGGAGGCTTCCGGGACACTGCTGCTGCTGCTGCTCTAGTGAGTGCTGGGTGGGCCGCTCCCTTTCCTCCCAACTCCATCTGGCCTAGGGGGCGGAGCCTGCACTCACCGCCACGGCTTAAGAGGCCTGAGGCAGGCTTCCGGGACACTGCTGCTGCTGCTGCTGCTGCTGCTCTAGTGAGTGCTGGGTGAGCCGCTCCCTTTCCTGCCAACTCCATCTGGCCTAGGGAGAGGAGCCTGCATTCACCGCCACAGCTTAAGAGACCTGAGGGAGGCTTCCGGGACACTGCTGCTGCTGCTGCTGCTCTAGTGAGTGCTGGGTAGGCCGCTCTCTTTTGTGGCAACTCCATCTGGCCTAAGGGGCGGAGCCTGCACTCACTGCCACAGCTTGAGGGCATCCATCAAGGCCTCCGGGACACTGCTGCTGCTCTAGTGAGTGCTGGTTGGGCCGCTCCCTTTCCGGCCAACTCCATCTGGCCTAGGGGGCGGAGCCTGCACTCACCGCCACAGCTTGAGGGCATCCATCAAGGCCTCCGGGACACTGCTGCTGCTCTAGTGAGTGCTGGGTGGGCCGCTCCCTTTCCTCCCAACTCCATCTGGCCTAGGGGGCGGTGCTTGCATTCAACGCCACAGCTTGAGGGCCTCCATCAAGACGTCCGGGACACTGCTGCTACTGCTCTAGTGAGTGCTGGGTGGGCCGCTCCCTTTCCTGGCAACTCCATGTGGCCTAGGGGACGGAGCCTGCACTCACCGCCACAGCTCAAGAGGCCTGAGGGAGGCTTCCGGGACACTGCTGCTGCTCTAGTGAGTGCTGCGTGAGCCGCTCCCTTTCCTGCCAACTCCATCTGGCCTAGGGGGCAGAGGCTGCACTCACCGCCACAGCTTAAGAGGCCTGAGGGAGGCTTCCGGGACACTGCTGCTGCTGCTGATCCTCTAGAGAGTGCTGGGTGGGCCGCTCCCTTTCCTGCCAACTCCATCTGGCCTATGGGATGGAGCCTGCACTCACCGCCATAGCTCAAGAGGCCTGAGGGAGGCTTCCGGGACACTGCTGCTGCTCTAGTGAGTGCTGGGTGGGCCGCTCCCTTTCCTGCCAACTCGATCTGGCATAGGGGGCGGAGCCTGCACTCACCGCCGCAGCTTAAGAGGCCTGAGGGACGCTTCCGGGACACTGCTGCTGCTGCTCTAGTGAGTGCTGGGTGGGCCGCTCCCTTTCCTGCCAACTGCATCTGGCCTAGGGGGCGGAGCCTGCACTCACCGCCGCAGCTTAATAGGCCTGAGGGAGGCTTCCGGGACACTGCTGCTGCTGCTGCTCTAGTGAGTGCTGGGTGGGCTGCTACCTTTCCTGCCAACTGCATCTGGCCTACGGGGCGGAGCCTGCACTCACTGCCACAGCTTAAGAGGCCTGAGGGAGGCTTCCTGGACACTGCTGCTGCTCTAGTGAGTGCTTGGAGGGCTGCTCCCTTTCCTGCCCACTCCATGTGGCCTAGGGGACGGAGCCTGCACTCACCCCCACAGCTTTAGAGGCCTGAGGGAGGCTTCCGGGACACTGCTGCTGCTGCTCTAGTGATTGGTGGGTGGGCCGCTCCCTTTCCTGCCAACTGCATCTGGCCTACGGGGCGGAGCTTGCACTCACCGCCACAGCTTAAGAGTCCTGAGGGAGGCTTCCTGGACACTGCTGCTGCTGCTCCTCAAGTGAGTACTGGGTGGGCCGCTCCTTTTCCTGCCAATTCCATCTGGGCTAGGGGGCGGAGCCTGCACTCACTGCCACAGCTTAAGAGGCCTGAGGGAGGCTTCCTGGACACTGCTGCTGCTCTAGTGAGTGCTTGGAGGGCTGCTCCCTTTCCTGCCCACTCCATGTGGCCTAGGGGACGGAGCCTGCACTCACCCCCACAGCTTAAGAGGCCTGAGGGAGGCTTCCGGGAAACTGCTGCTGCTGCTCTAGTGATTGCTGGGTGGGCCGCTCCCTTTCCTGCCAACTCCATCTGGCCTAGGGGGCGGAGCTTGCACTCACCGCCACAGCTTAAGAGGCCTGAGGGAGGCTTCCGGGACACTGCTGCTGCTGCTGCTCTAGTGAGTGCTGGGTGGGCCACTCTCTTTTCTGGCAACTCCATCTGGCCTAGGGTGCGGAGCCTGCACTCTCCGCCACAGCTTGAGGGCATCCATCAAGGCCTCCGGGACACTGCTGCTGCTCTAGTGAGTGCTGGGTGGGCCGCTCCCTTTCCTGCCAACTGCATCTGGCCTACGGGGCGGAGCCTGCACTCACCGCCACAGCTTAAGAGTCCTGAGGGAGGCTTCCTGGACACTGCTGCTGCTGCTCCTCAAGTGAGTACTGGGTGGGCCGCTCCTTTTCCTGCCAACTCCATCTGGGCTAGGGGGCGGAGGCTGCACTCATTGCCACAGCTTAAGAGGCCTGAGGGAGGCTTCCGGGACACTGCTGCTGCTGCTGCTCTAGTGAGTGTTGGGTGGGCCACTCTCTTTTATGGCAACTCCATCTGGCCTAGGGGGCTGAGCCTGCACTCACCGCAACACCTTGAGGGCATCCATCAAGGCCTCTGGGACACTGCTGCTACTGCTCTAGTGAGTGCTGGGTGGGCCGCTCCCTTTCCTGCCAACTCCACCTGGCCTAGGGGGCGGTGCTTGCATTCAACGCCACAGCTTGAGGGCCTCCATCAAGGCCTGCGGGCCACTGCTGCTACTGCTCTAGTGAGTGCTGGGTGGGCCGCTCCCTTTCCTGCCAACTCCATGTGGCCTAGGGGATGGAGCCTGCACTCACCGCCACAGCTTAAGAGGCCTGAGGGAGGCTTCCGGGATACTGCTGCTGCTCTAGTGAGTGCTGCGTGAGCCGCTCCCTTTCCTGCCAACTGCATCTGGCCTACGGGGCGGAGCCTGCACTCACCGCCACAGCTTAAGAGGCCTGAGGGAGGCTTCCGGGATACTGCTGCTGCTCTAGTGAGTGCTGCGTGAGCCGCTCCCTTTCCTGCCAACTCCATCTGGCCTAGGGGGCAGAGGCTGCACTCACCGCCACAGCTTAAGAGGCCTGAGGGAGGCTTCCGGGACACTGCTGCTGCTGCTGATGCTCTAGAGAGTGCTGGGTGGGCCGCTCCCTTTCCTGCCAACTCCATCTGGCCTAGGGGACGGAGCCTGCACTCACCGCCACAGCTCAAGAGGCCTGAGGGAGGCTTCCGGGATACTGCTGCTGCTCTAGTGAGTGCTGCGTGAGCCGCTCCCTTTCCTGCCAACTCCATCTGGCCTAGGGGGCAGAGGCTGCACTCACCGCCACAGCTTAAGAGGCCTGAGGGAGGCTTCCGGGACACTGCTGCTGCTGCTGATGCTCTAGAGAGTGCTGGGTGGGCCGCTCCCTTTCCTGCCAACTCCATCTGGCCTAGGGGACGGAGCCTGCACTCACCGCCACAGCTCAAGAGGCCTGAGGGAGGCTTCCGGGACACTTCTGCTGCTCTAGTGAGTGCTGCGTGAGCTGCTCCCTTTCCTGCCAACTCCATCTGGCCTAGGGGGCAGAGGCTGCACTCACCGCCACAGCTTAAGAGGCCTGAGGGAGGCTTCCGGGACACTGCTGCTGCTCTCGTGAGTGCTTGGAGGGCTGCTCCCTTTCCTGCCAACTGCATCTGGCCTAGGGGGCGGAGCCTGCACTCACCGCCGCAGCTTAAGAGGCCAGAGGGGGGCTTCCGGGACACTGCTGCTGCTGCTCTAGTGAGTGCTGGGTGGGCCGCTCCCTTTCCTGCCAACTCCATCTGGGCTAGGGGGCGGAGCCTGCACTCACCGCCACAGCTTAAGAGGCCTGAGGGAGGCTTCTGGGACACTGCTGCTGCTCTAGTGAGTGCTGGGTGCCCCGCTCCCTTTCCTGCCAACTCCATCTGGCCTAGGGGGCGGAGCCTGCACTCACCGCCACAGCTTAATAGGCCTGAGGGACGCTTCCGGGACACTGCTGCTGCTCTAGTGAGTGCTGGGTGGGCCGCTCCCTTTCCTGCCAACTGCATCTGGCCTACGGGGCGGAGCCTGCACTCACCGCCACAGCTTAAGAGGCCTGAGGGAGGCTTCCGGGATACTGCTGCTGCTCTAGTGAGTGCTGCGTGAGCCGCTCCCTTTCCTGCCAACTCCATCTGGCCTAGGGGGCAGAGGCTGCACTCACCGCCACAGCTTAAGAGGCCTGAGGGAGGCTTCCGGGACACTGCTGCTGCTGCTGATGCTCTAGAGAGTGCTGGGTGGGCCGCTCCCTTTCCTGCCAACTCCATCTGGCCTAGGGGACGGAGCCTGCACTCACCGCCACAGCTCAAGAGGCCTGAGGGAGGCTTCCGGGATACTGCTGCTGCTCTAGTGAGTGCTGCGTGAGCCGCTCCCTTTCCTGCCAACTCCATCTGGCCGAGGGGGCAGAGGCTGCACTCACCGCCACAGCTTAAGAGGCCTGAGGGAGGCTTCCGGGACACTGCTGCTGCTGCTGATGCTCTAGAGAGTGCTAGGTGGGCCGCTCCCTTTCCTGCCAACTCCATCTGGCCTATGGGACGGAGCCTGCACTCACCACCATAGCTCAAGAGGCCTGAGGGAGGCTTCCGGGACACTGCTGCTGCTCTAGTGAGTGCTGGGTGGGCCGCTCCCTTTCCTGCCAACTCGATCTGGCATAGGGGGCGGAGCCTGCACTCACCGCCGCAGCTTAAGAGGCCTGAGGGACGCTTCCGGGACACTGCTGCTGCTGCTCTACTGAGTGCTGGGTGGGCCGCTCCCTTTCCTGCCAACTGCATCTGGCCTAGGGGGCAGAGGCTGCAATCACCGCCACAGCTTAAGAGGCCTGAGGGAGGCTTCCGGGACACTGCTGCTGCTCTAGTGAGTGCTGGGTGGGCCGCTCCCTTTCCTGCCAACTCCATCTGGCCTAGGGGGCGGAGCCTGCACTCACCGCCGCAGCTTAAGAGGCCAGAGGGGGGCTTCCGGGACACTGCTGCTGCTGCTCTAGTGAGTGCTGGGTGGGCCGCTCCCTTTCCTGCCAACTCCATCTGGGCTAGGGGGCGGAGCCTGCACTCACCGCCACAGCTTAAGAGGCCTGAGGGAGGCTTCTGGGACACTGCTGCTGCTCTAGTGAGTGCTGGTTGCCCCGCTCCCTTTCCTGCCAACTCCATCTGGCCTAGGGGGCGGAGCCTGCACTCACCGCCACAGCTTAATAGGCCTGAGGGACGCTTCCGGGACACTGCTGCTGCTCTAGTGAGTGCTGGGTGGGCCGCTCCCTTTTCTGCCAACTGCATCTGGCCTACGGGGCGGAGCCTGCACTCACCGCCACAGCTTAAGAGGCCTGAGGGAGGCTTCCGGGATACTGCTGCTGCTCTAGTGAGTGCTGCTTGAGCCGCTCCCTTTCCTGCCAACTCCATCTGGCCTAGGGGGCAGAGGCTGCACTCACCGCCACAGCTTAAGAGGCCTGAGGGAGGCTTCCGGGACACTGCTGCTGCT
The DNA here is from genome assembly GCF_027172205.1 of Podarcis raffonei. Lineage (NCBI taxonomy): Eukaryota > Metazoa > Chordata > Lepidosauria > Squamata > Lacertidae > Podarcis > Podarcis raffonei. The sequence goes on from NC_070620.1 coordinate 27,532,542, forward strand.
GCTGATGCTCTAGAGAGTGCTGGGTGGGCCGCTCCCTTTCCTGCCAACTCCATCTGGCCTAGGGGACGGAGCCTGCACTCACCGCCACAGCTCAAGAGGCCTGAGGGAGGCTTCCGGGATACTGCTGCTGCTCTAGTGAGTGCTGCGTGAGCCGCTCCCTTTCCTGCCAACTCCATCTGGCCTAGGGGGCAGAGGCTGCACTCACCGCCACAGCTTAAGAGGCCTGAGGGAGGCTTCCGGGACACTGCTGCTGCTGCTGATGCTCTAGAGAGTGCTGGGTGGGCCGCTCCCTTTCCTGCCAACTCCATCTGGCCTATGGGACGGAGCCTGCACTCACCGCCATAGCTCAAGAGGCCTGAGGGAGGCTTCCGGGACACTGCTGCTGCTCTAGTGAGTGCTGGGTGGGCCGCTCCCTTTCCTGCCAACTCGATCTGGCATAGGGGGCGGAGCCTGCACTCACCGCCGCAGCTTAAGAGGCCTGAGGGACGCTTCCGGGACACTGCTGCTGCTGCTCTAGTGAGTGCTGGGTGGGCCGCTCCCTTTCCTGCCAACTCCATCTGGCCTAGGGGGCGGAGCTTGCACTCACCGCCACAGCTTAAGAGGCCTGAGGGAGGCTTCCGGGACACTGCTGCTGCTGCTGCTCTAGTGAGTGCTGGGTGGGCCACTCTCTTTTGTGGCAACTCCATCTGGCCTAGGGTGCGGAGCCTGCACTCTCCGCCACAGCTTGAGGGCATCCATCAAGGCCTCCGGGACACTGCTGCTGCTCTAGTGAGTGCTGGGTGGGCCGCTCCCTTTCCTGCCAACTGCATCTGGCCTACGGGGCGGAGCCTGCACTCACCGCCACAGCTTAAGAGTCCTGAGGGAGGCTTCCTGGACACTGCTGCTGCTGCTCCTCAAGTGAGTACTGGGTGGGCCGCTCCTTTTCCTGCCAACTCCATCTGGGCTAGGGGGCGGAGGCTGCACTCATTGCCACAGCTTAAGAGGCCTGAGGGAGGCTTCCGGGACACTGCTGCTGCTGCTGCTCTAGTGAGTGCTGGGTGGGCCACTCTCTTTTGTGGCAACTCCATCTGGCCTAGGGGGCGGAGCCTGGACTCACCGCAACACCTTGAGGGCATCCATCAAGGCCTCTGGGACACTGCTGCTGCTCTAGTGAGTGCTGGGTGGGCCGCTCCCTTTCCTGCCAACTCCACCTGGCCTAGGGGGCGGTGCTTGCATTCAACGCCACAGCTTGAGGGCCTCCATCAAGGCCTGCGGGACACTGCTGCTACTGCTCTAGTGAGTGCTGGGTGGGCCGCTCCCTTTCCTGCCAACTCCATCTGGCCTAGGGGATGGAGCCTGCACTCACCGCCACAGCTTAAGAGGCCTGAGGGAGGCTTCCGGGATACTGCTGCTGCTCTAGTGAGTGCTGCGTGAGCCGCTCCCTTTCCTGCCAACTCCATCTGGCCTAGGGGGCAGAGGCTGCACTCACCGCCGCAGCTTAAGAGGCCAGAGGGGGGCTTCCGGGACACTGCTGCTGCTGCTCTAGTGAGTGCTGGGTGGGCCGCTCCCTTTCCTGCCAACTCCATCTGGGCTAGGGGGCGGAGCCTGCACTCACCGCCACAGCTTAAGAGGCCTGAGGGAGGCTTCTGGGACACTGCTGCTGCTCTAGTGAGTGCTGGGTGCCCCGCTCCCTTTCCTGCCAACTCCATCTGGCCTAGGGGGCGGAGCCTGCACTCACCGCCACAGCTTAATAGGCCTGAGGGACGCTTCCGGGACACTGCTGCTGCTCTAGTGAGTGCTGGGTGGGCCGCTCCCTTTCCTGCCAACTGCATCTGGCCTACGGGGCGGAGCCTGCACTCACCGCCACAGCTTAAGAGGCCTGAGGGAGGCTTCCGGGACACTGCTGCTGCTGCTGCTGCTCTAGTGAGTGCTGGGTGGGCCACTCTCTTTTGTGGCAACTCCATCTGGCCTAGGGGGCGGAGCCGGCACTCACCGCAACACCTTGAGGGCATCCATCAAGGCCTCTGGGACACTGCTGCTGCTCTAGTGAGTGCTGGGTGGGCCGCTCCCTTTCCTGCCAACTCCACCTGGCCTAGGGGGCGGTGCTTGCATTCAACGCCACAGCTTGAGGGCCTCCATCAAGGCCTGCGGGACACTGCTGCTTCTGCTCTAGTGAGTGCTGGGTGGGCCGCTCCCTTTCCTGCCAACTCCATGTGGCCTAGGGGATGGAGCCTGCACTCACCGCCACAGCTTAAGAGGCCTGAGGGAGGCTTCCGGGACACTGCTGCTGCTCTAGTGAGTGCTGGGTGGGCCGCTCCCTTTCCTGCCAACTCCATCTGGCCTAGGGGGCGGAGCCTGCACTCACCGCCGCAGCTTAAGAGGCCAGAGGGGGGCTTCCGGGACACTGCTGCTGCTGCTCTAGTGAGTGCTGGGTGGGCCGCTCCCTTTCCTGCCAACTCCATCTGGGCTAGGGGGCGTAGCCTGCACTCACCGCCCCAGCTTAAGAGGCCTGAGGGAGGGTTCTGGGACACTGCTGCTGCTCTAGTGAGTGCTGGGTGCCCCGCTCCCTTTCCTGCCAACTCCATCTGGCCTAGGGGGCGGAGCCTGCACTCACCGCCACAGCTTAATAGGCCTGAGGGACGCTTCCGGGACACTGCTGCTGCTCTAGTGAGTGCTGGGTGGGCCGCTCCCTTTTCTGCCAACTGCATCTGGCCTACGGGGCGGAGCCTGCACTCACCGCCACAGCTTAAGAGGCCTGAGGGAGGCTTCCGGGATACTGCTGCTGCTCTAGTGAGTGCTGCGTGAGCCGCTCCCTTTCCTGCCAACTCCATCTGGCCTAGGGGGCAGAGGCTGCACTCACCGCCACAGCTTAAGAGGCCTGAGGGAGGCTTCCGGGACACTGCTGCTGCTGCTGATGCTCTAGAGAGTGCTGGGTGGGCCGCTCCCTTTCCTGCCAACTCCACCTGGCCTAGGGGGCGGTGCTTGCATTCAACGCCACAGCTTGAGGGCCTCCATCAAGGCCTGCGGGACACTGCTGCTACTGCTCTAGTGAGTGCTGGGTGGGCCGCTCCCTTTCCTGCCAACTCCATGTGGCCTAGGGGATGGAGCCTGCACTCACCGCCACAGCTTAAGAGGCCTGAGGGAGGCTTCCGGGATACTGCTGCTGCTCTAGTGAGTGCTGCGTGAGCCGCTCCCTTTCCTGCCAACTCCATCTGGCCTAGGGGGCAGAGGCTGCACTCACCGCCACAGCTTAAGAGGCCTGAGGGAGGCTTCCGGGACACTGCTGCTGCTGCTGATGCTCTAGAGAGTGCTGGGTGGGCCGCTCCCTTTCCTGCCAACTCCATCTGGCCTAGGGGACGGAGGCTGCACTCACCGCCACAGCTTGAGGGCCTCCATCAAGGCCTGCGGGACACTGCTGCTTCTGCTCTAGTGAGTGCTGGGTGGGCCGCTCCCTTTCCTGCCAACTCCATGTGGCCTAGGGGATGGAGCCTGCACTCACCGCCACAGCTTAAGAGGCCTGAGGGAGGCTTCCGGGACACTGCTGCTGCTCTAGTGAGTGCTGGGTGGGCCGCTCCCTTTCCTGCCAACTCCATCTGGCCTAGGGGGCGGAGCCTGCACTCACCGCCGCAGCTTAAGAGGCCAGAGGGGGGCTTCCGGGACACTGCTGCTGCTGCTCTAGTGAGTGCTGGGTGGGCCGCTCCCTTTCCTGCCAACTCCATCTGGCCTAGGGGGCGGAGCCTGCACTCACCGCCGCAGCTTAAGAGGCCAGAGGGGGGCTTCTGGGACACTGCTGCTGCTGCTCTAGTGAGTGCTGGGTGGGCCGCTCCCTTTCCTGCCAACTCCATCTGGGCTAGGGGGCGGAGCCTGCACTCACCGCCACAGCTTAAGAGGCCTGAGGGAGGCTTCTGGGACACTGCTGCTGCTCTAGTGAGTGCTGGGTGCCCCGCTCCCTTTCCTGCCAACTCCATCTGGCCTAGGGGGCGGAGCCTGCACTCACCGCCACAGCTTAATAGGCCTGAGGGACGCTTCCGGGACACTGCTGCTGCTCTAGTGAGTGCTGGGTGGGCCGCTCCCTTTCCTGCCAACTGCATCTGGCCTACGGGGCGGAGCCTGCACTCACCGCCACAGCTTAATAGGCCTGAGGGAGGCTTCCGGGACACAGCTGCTGCTGCTGCTCTAGTGAGTGCTGGGTGGGCTGCTCCCTTTCCTGTCAACTGCATCTGGCCTACGGGGCGGAGCCTGCACTCACCCCCACAGCTTAAGAGGCCTGAGGGTGGCTTCCGGGACACTGCTGCTGCTGCTCTAGTGATTGCTGGGTGGGCCGCTTCCTTTCCTGCCAACTCCATCTGGCCTAGGGGGCGGAGCCTGCACTCACCGTCACAGCTTCAGAGGCCTGAGGGAGGCTTCTGGGACACTGCTGCTGTTGCTGCTCTAGTGAGTGCTGGGTGGGCCGCACCCTTTCCTGCTAAGGAAAGTTTCCTAGTTCTGCTGGATCTCTCAGCGGCCTTTGACACCATCGACCATAACATCCTTCTGGACCATCTAGAGGGGCTGGGAGCTGGGGGCACTGTCATACAGTGGTTCCGCTCCTTCCTCCTGGGCCGTGTCCAGAAAGTGGTGGTGGGGGATGAGTGTTCAGACCCCTGGGCTCTCACTTGTGGGGTGCCTCAGGGTTCTGTCCTCTCTCCCATGCTTTTTAATATCTATATGAAGCCGCTGGGAGAGATCATCAGGGGGTTTGGACTGGGTGTTCATCAGTATGCAGATGACACCCAGCTCTACCTCTCCTTTAAATCAGAACCAGTGAAGGCGGTGAAGGTCCTGTGTGAGTGCCTGGAGGCGGTTGGAGGATGGATGGCGGCTAACAGATTGAGGTTGAATCCTGACAAGACAGAAGTACTGTTTTTGGGGGACAAGGAGCGGGTTGGTGTGGGGGATTCCCTGGTCTTGAATGGTGTAACTGTGCCCCTGAAGGACCAGGTGCGCAGCCTGGGAGTCATTTTGGACTCACAGCTGTCCATGGAGGCGCAGGTTAACTCTGTGTCCAGGGCAGCTGTCTACCAGCTCCACCTGGTACGCAGGCTAAGACCCTACCTGCCCGCGAACTGTCTCGCCAGAGTGGTGCATGCTCTAGTTATCTCACGCTTGGACTACTGCAACGCGCTCTACGTGGGGCTACCTTTGAAGGTGACCCGGAAACTGCAATTAATCCAGAATGCGGCAGCTAGACTGGTGACTGGGAGTGGCCGCCGGGACCACATAACACCGGTTTTGAGAGATCTGCATTGGCTCCCAGTACGTTTCCGAGCACGATTCAAAGTGTTGGTGCTGACCTTTAAAGCCCTAAACGGCCTCGGTCCTGTATACCTGAAGGAGCGTCTCCACTACCATCGTTCAGCCCGGACACTGAGATCCAGCACCGAGGGCCTTCTGGCGGTTCCCTCATTGCGAGAAGTGAGGCTACAGGGAACCAGACAGAGGGCCTTCTCGGTAGTGGCGCCCGCCCTGTGGAACGCCCTCCCATCAGATGTCAAAGAGATAAATAATTACCTGACATTCAGAAGACATCTTAAGGCAGCCCTGTTCAGGGAAGTTTTTAATATGTAACACTGTACTGTTTTTAACACTGATTGGGAGCCGCCCAGAGTGGCTGGGGAAACTCAGCCAGATGGGCGGGGTATAAATAATAAATTATTATTATTATTATTATTATTATTATTACTAAGTCCATCTGGCCTAGGGGGCTGAGGCTGCACTCACCGCCACAGCTTAATAGGCCTGAGGGACGCTTCCGGGACACTGCTGCTGCTCTAGTGAGTGCTGGGTGGGCCGCTCCCTTTCCTGCCAACTGCATCTGGCCTACGGGGCGGAGCCTGCACTCACCGCCGCAGCTTAATAGGCCTGAGGGAGGCTTCCGGGACACTGCTGCTGCTGCTGCTCTAGTGAGTGTTGGGTGGGCTGCTCCCTTTCCTGCCAACTGCATCTGGCCTACGGGGCGGAGCCTGCACTCACTGCCACAGCTTAAGAGGCCTGAGGGAGGCTTCCTGGACACTGCTGCTGCTCTAGTGAGTGCTTGGAGGGCTGCTCCCTTTCCTGCCAACTCCACGTGGCCTAGGGGACGGAGCCTGCACTCACCCCCACAGCTTAAGAGGCCTGAGGGCGGCTTCCGGGACACTGCTGCTGCTGCTCTAGTGATTGCTGGGTGGGCCGCTTCCTTTCCTGCCAACTCCATCTGGCCTAGGGGGCGGAGCCTGCACTCACCGCCACAGCTTCAGAGGCCTGAGGGTGGCTTCTGGGACACTGCTGCTGTTGCTGCTCTAGTGAGTGCTGGGTGGGCCGCACCCTTTCCTGCTAAGTCCATCTGGCCTAGGGGGCTGAGGCTGCACTCACCGCCATAGATTAAGAGGCCTCAGGGAGGCTTCCGGGACACTGCTGCTGCTGCTGCTCTAGTGAGTGCTGGGTGGGCCGCACCCTTTCCTCCTAAGTCCATCTGGCCTAGGGGGCTGAGGCTGCACTCACCGCCATAGATTAAGAGGCCTGAGGGAGGCTTCTGGGACACTGCTGCTGCTCTAGTGAGTGCTGGGTGGGCCGCTCCCTTTCCTGCCAACTCCATTTGGCCTAGGGTGCGGAGCCTGCGCTCACCGCCACAGCTCAAGAGGCCTGAGGGAGGCTTCCGGGACACTGCTGCTGCTGCTGCTGCTGCTTTAGTGAGTGCTGGGTGGGCCGCTCCCTTTCCTGCCAACTCCATCTGGCCAAGGGGGCGGAGCCTGCACTCACCGCCACAGCTTAAGAGGCCTGAGGGAGGCTTCCGGGACACTGCTGCTGCTGCTGCTCTAGTGAGTGCTGGGTGGGCCGCTCCCTTTCCTGCCAACTCCATCTGGCCTAGGGGGCGGAGCCTGCACTCACTGCCACAGCTTAAGAGGCCTGAGGGAGGCTTCCGGGACACTGCAGCTGCTGCTCTAGTGAGTGCTGGGTGAGCCGCTTTCTTTCCTGCCAACTCCATCTGGCCTAGGGGAAGGAGCCTGCACTCACCGCCACAGCTTAAGAGGCCTGAGGGAGGCTTCCAGGACACTGCTGCTGCTGCTACTCTAGTGAGTGCTGGGTGGGCCGCACCCTTTCCTGCTAAGTCCATGTGGCCTAGGGGGCTGAGGCTGCACTCACCGCCATAGATTAAGAGGACTGAGGGAGGCTTCCGGGACACTGCTGCTGCTGCTGCTCTAGTGAGTGCTGGGTGGGCCGCTCCCTTTCCTGCCAACTCCATCTGGCCTAGGGGGCGGAGCCTGAAATCACCGCCACAGCTTAAGAGGCCTGAGGGAGGCTTCCGGGACACTGCAGCTGCTGCTCTAGTGAGTGCTGGGTGAGCCGCTTTCTTTCCTGCCAACTCCATCTGGCCTAGGGGAAGGAGCCTGCACTCACCGCCACAGCTTAAGAGGCCTGAGGGAGGCTTCCAGGACACTGCTGCTGCTGCTACTCTAGTGAGTGCTGGGTGGGCCGCACCCTTTCCTGCCTACTCCATCTGGCCTAGGGGGCGGAGCCTACACTCACCACCACAGTTCAGAGGCCTATGCAGCTCCCTGCAACAAGTGACAAAATGGTTTTAAATGTTTTAAGTGGTTTTAATTTGCTGCACTTTAAATGGTGGTGGTTGTTTTTTATAATATTCCATAATTTTATTGTTTTATTTCTGCTTGCGATTGGTTAACTATTTAGTTAGGGTGGGGAATAGTTTAATTTTAGCACTATTGTTTTTTGATGTGCTTCTATTTTTTTATTCTGTTAAGTTATTATATAGTTTGTATTTTGCCTTTTAAGGGGAAGGGTCAGGGATGCCTGGGAGTGGGCCTCAGCCAATAGAATGGCTGGGGCAGGTTCCACAGGAGGGAATGTATTGGGACACCCGATCTCAGTGATCACGGGCCGGAGGAGGAGTTACGCTAAGACCAGACCATGTCATTACCGAGGAGGCAGGGTTAGTCGTTGTTTGAGGAGTATCCCTGCCTCCAGGTCTGGTCCTGACCAGAAGGATACTGGAATCAGCAAGGGAAACTCACATGACCTGAAAGTGTTGCTGTGCAATGCCAGGTCAATGATGAATAAAACCACTGCCATCCACGACCTGATTGTGGATGGAGGATTTGACCTGGCATGTGTGACAGAGACCTGGTTGGATGAGGCAGATGGGCCTGTCCTTGCCGCTGCTTGCCCACCAGGTTTCTCTTACGCACAGCAACCCAGGTCATGTGGGCGGGGAGGGGGGGTTGCAGTGATTTTTAGGAAGTCATTAGTCTGCACCAGGCGTCCTGTTGGGAAGACCCAGTTCTCTGAGTGCATGTTCTGGAAGTTGGGCAATAGGGGCAGTACAGGATTCCTATTGGTGTACCGACCTCCCCGCTGCACCAAGGATTCCCTGCCGGAGCTGCTTCAGGTCGTGGCGGATATGCTCCTGGAGACACCTAGCTTGGTTGTCCTGGGGGATTTTAACATCCATGCCTACACGACCTTACAAGGGGCCGCTCGGGACTTCGTGGAAAGCATGGCCTCCATGGGGCTGTCCCTGAATAAGTTTGGCCCAACTCATAGCCGTGGACATGCCTTAGACTTGGTGTTTACCTCTACGGATGTTGGTGATCTGACACTAACTAAAAGTGAAACAAAAGAAGTGCCATGGTCAGATCACTTCCTGGTGCAACTTGACTTCTCCGCGACCCATCCCCTCTGCAGGGAGGCGGGACCGATTCGGATGGTCCGCCCCCGCTACTTAATGGATCCAACTGGTTTCCAGAGAGTGGTAGGGGATGTTTTATCCCAAGTTGATGGCCTCTCAGCTGATTCCCTGGTGGCCCGCTGGAATGCGGAGTTAACCAGGGCTATTGACTGTCTGGCTCCGAAGCGCCCTCTCTGATTGCATGGAGCCCGAACAGCCCCGTGGTTTTCCCTGGAGCTGAGGGTGATGAAACAATTGTTGAGACGGCTAGAGCGCCGGTGGCGGAAAACTCATTCTGAATCAGACCGGACACGGGCTAGAGCTGAACGTCGAGCCTACCAAGTGGCAATGGCGACGGCGAATAGGGCCTTCATCGCCACCTCCATTGCATCTGCAGAAAACAGCAGCAGGAGACTTTTTCAGGTGGTTCGCAATCTATCGGAACCACCTGCACCACCGGGGCCTGGTAGGGACCCCAAGATCTCCTGCAATGCTTTTGCAAAGTTTTTTGCAGATAAAGTTGCTCAGATTCAGAAGGAGGTAGACTCCACCGTGGGAGCAGGGCCAGGGTGGGAGAGTGCTGGAGTTCTGTCTAGTCCTGTTATATGGGATCAATTCCAATCTGTTACCTCCGAGGATGTGGACAGGCTGCCTGGACAAGTGAAACCGACCACCTGTCTCCTTGATCCTTGCCCATGCTGGCTGATAAAAGCGAGCCGGGAAGGGCTGGGCGATGGGCTCTGTGGGGTGGTGAATGCTTCCCTCTGTGAGGGAGCCTTCCCAGACCCGCTGAAAGAGGCGGTCATTAAACCGCTTCTTAAAAAAACATCTTTAGACCCAATCAATTTGGCTAACTATCGCCCAGTCTCAAATTTATCATTCTTGGGCAAGGTGATTGAGCGGGTGGTTGCCGAACAACTCCAAGCACGCCTGGAGGAAACGGACCATTTGGATCCCTTCCAATCGGGATTCAGGCCTCACCATGGGACTGAAACTGCCTTGGTCGCGCTGGTTGATGATCTCTGGCGGGCTAGGGACAAAGGTGAGAGCTGTTTCCTAGTTCTGCTGGATCTCTCAGCGGCCTTTCACACCATCAACCATAACATCCTTCTGGGCCGTCTTGAGGGGCTGGGAGCTGGGGGCACTGTTATATGGTGGTTCCGCTCCTTTCTCCTGGGCCGTGTCCAGAAAGTGGTGTTGGGGGATGAGTGTTCAGACCCCTGGGCTCTCACTTGTGGGGTGCCTCAGGGTTCTGTCCTCTCCCCCATGCTTTTTAATATCTATATGAAGCTGCTGGGAGAGATTATCAGGGGGTTTGGGCTGGGTGTTCATCAGTATGCAGATGACACCCAGCTCTACCTCTCCTTTAAATCAGAACCAGTGAAGGCGGTGAAGTTCCTGTGTGAGTGCCTGGAGGCGGTTGGAGGATGGATGGCGGCTAACAGATTGAGGTTGAATCCTGACAAGACAGAAGTACTGTTTTTGGGGGACAGGGAGCGGGTGGGTGTCAGGGATTCCCTGGTCCTGAATGGGGTAACTGTGCCCCTGAAGGGCCAGGGGCGCAGCCTGGGAGTCATTTTGGACTCACAGCTGTCCATGGAGGCGCAGGTTAACTCTGTGTCCAGGGCAGCTGTCTACCAGCTCCACCTGGTACGCAGGCTAAGACCCTACCTGCCCGCAGACTGTCTCACCAGAGTGGTGCATGCTCTGGTTATCTCCCGCTTGGACTACTGCAATGCTCTCTACGTGGGGCTACCTTTGAAGGTGACCCGGAAACTGCAATTAATCCAGAATGTGGCAGCTAGACTGGTGACTGGGAGTGGCCGCCGGGACCATATAACACCGGTTCTGAGAGATCTGCATTGGCTCCCAGTACGTTTCCGAGCACAATTCAAAGTGTTGGTGCTGACCTTTAAAGCCCTAAATGGCCTCGGTCCTGTATACCTGAAGGAGCGTCTCCACCCCCATCGTTCAGCTGAGATCCAGCACTGAGATCCAGCGCCGAGGGCCTTCTGGCGATTCCCTCATTGCGAGAAGTAAGGTTACAGGGAACCAGGCAGAGGGCCTTCTCGGTAGTGGCACCTGCCCTGTGGAACGCCCTCCCAGCAGATGTCAAGGCAATAAACAACTATTTTACTTTTAAAAGACAACTGAAGGCAGCCCTCTTTAGGGAAGTTTTTAATGTCTAATGCTGTATTGTTTTTAATATTCAGTTGGAAGTCGCCCAGAGTGGCCGGGGAAACCCAGCCAGATGGGCGGGGTACAAATAAATAATTATTATTATTATTATTATTATTATTATTATTATTAGGCCACACCTAACTCACCATCAATCACACATCATAGCCAGGGGCACAGCCTGCACAAAATAAAAACTCAGATCCATGGCTTCTTGGCCGTTCTGAGGCATCTGATGAAGATTTGTATTTTAAAATGAGCTTAAAAAATATATATATTTGTAAATGTTTGTATCTCTCATGCCAGGCAGAAACCATACTCTGGCAGCTGTTTATCTTCTTGATCAAGGGCCCCCCTGATCTATAGCAGTGCCTCAGGGTTGTAAAAGGAAATTACAGGCTAGGAGCAAAAGGTCACACTGACCATACAAATTACAGAATAATCAAGTTGCAAAACACAATTAAGAGTTGGTAAATAGTAAGAATTATTGTGCCTCCCATTAGAGACTTGAGCCACATTTTCATAAGGTTAAAAGGGCAAATAGAAACAGCAGCTGGACTAGGCAAAGCAGCTCTCTGAAACTGCTTTGAAGCTTTAGAGAACTTAGAATTTAGCTTAGCTTTTACTAAGTTCCCTTTCTTCTAAAAAACTATATATGTTATGAAATATATTGGCTTAAATGTAATTATGCAAAGGATTTAGAAAGTAAGAAATGTTAGATTCTTATGTTAGATTCTCATTTCATAGAATCATAAAGTTGGAAGAGACCCCAAGGGCCATCGAGTCCAAACCCCTGCTGAGCAGGAAACACCATCAGAGCACTCCTGACATATGGTTGTCGAGCCTCTGCTTAAAGACCTCCAAAGAAGGAGATCTTTCATAGATGGTGTGTGAGGAGGTAAACCCAAGATCTCTGTTTAAGATAAAATTAGAACCATTAGCCATCTGTTTTGCAGGGAATAGGGCAAGAGGGGCCAAAGGTTATCTGGTAATTAAGGTGCCTGGTCGAGGTAAATGTAAGATATATGACTACTTATTTGCCATTTATAAATAGAAGAAAATATAGCTCTCTGTCTCCCATAAAAGGTAATAGGAAATGGGTGTATCTTTTATGATTGGTTCTAGCAAACAGCCAATAGGAATTTCAACCAGGCTGATTGGACAGAGGCAGCCAAAGGAGGAGCAAGGGGGCTGGGCTGAGGGAATATAAGTGCTGGCCATCAGGGCTGAAAGGGCAGAGCTTGGTAACCATATACCACTGTGTCTCTCATTTATTTGTCTGACAAATAAATTATTATTTTAATTTCTCTATTGCTGCATTGAATATTTCATTCCAGCTAAGCATTAACCACAAGCAGGGTGCTACAGTTCTAGGCCGAAAAGCATGCTTTCGAAGCACGAATCCTCATGGATCCTCATGCTTTTTGCATTAAGCCAACCCTAATTCACCATCAAAACAAACATCATACCCAGGGGCACAGCCTGCACCACAAAACTCTAGTATCCCCCGCTTCCTGTTCATACCGTGGCCCAAAAACATGGTTTTGAAGCACGGATCCTCATGGATCCTCACGCTTTTTGCATTGGGAGAACCAAAACTCATCGTCAATTACACATCATAGCCAAAAACAGGGTTTCGAAGCACGGCTCCTCATGGTTCATCTTGCTTTTTGCACTGGCCACCCCAAACTCACAGTGAAATCACAAATCATAGCCAAGAGCACAGCCTGCACAACAAAAACTCGGATCCACGAGTTCCTTGCCATTCTAGGCACAAAAACATGGTTTCAAAGAATGGATCCTCATGGATCCTCACGCTTTTTGCATTGGGCCAAACCTAACTCACCGGCAAATCACACATCATAGCCGGGGCACAGCCTGCACCACAAAAAACTCAGATCCATGGTTTCCTTGCCGTTTTAGGGCAAAAACGTGGTTTTGAAGCACGGGTCCTTCTGGATCCTCACGCTTTTTTCACTGGGACACCCCTACCTCACCATCAAATCACACATCATAGCCAGGGGCATAGCCTGCACCACAGAAAACTCGGATTCATGGCTTCCTGGCTACTCTATGGCCCAAAAACGTGGTTTCGAAGCACGGATCCTCATGGATGATCTTGCTTTTTGCATTGGCCACCCCAAACTCACCGTGAAATCACACATCGAAAAACTCAGATCCACGGCTTCCTGGCCACTCCATGGCCCCAAAACATGGTTTCGAAGCACAGATTCTCAGGGATCCTCACGCTTTTTGCTTTGGGCCACCTTTAACTCACCGTCAAATCACACGTCATAGCCAGGGGCACAGCCTGTACCACAAAAATCTAGGACCCATGGCTTCCTGGCTGCTCCATGGCCCAAAAACTTGGTTTCGAAGCATGGATCCTCATGGAGCCTTACGCTTTTTCATTGGGCCACCCATAACTCACTGTCAAGTCACACGTCACAGCCAGGGGCATAGCCTGCACCACAAAAAGCACAGATCCACCGCTTCCTGGCTGCTCCATGGCCCAAAAAAGTGGTTTCGAAGCACTGATACTCATGGATCCTCACGCAGTTTGCATTGGGCCACCCCTAACTCACCGTCAAATCACACATTAAAGCCAGTGGCATAGCCTGCATCAAAAAAATCTGGGATCCACAGCTTCCTGGCAACTCCATGGCCCAAAATCGTGGTTTCGAAGCACGGATCCTCATGGATCCTCACACTTTTTGCATTGGGCCACCCCTAATTCACCGTCAAATCACACGTCATAGCCAGGGGCACAGCCTGCACCACAAAAATCTAGGATCTACAGCTTCCTGGCCGCTCCATGGCCCAAAAACGTGGTTTCGAAGCACTGATCTTCATGGATCCTCACGCTTTTTGCATTGCCCCCCCCAACTCCCCATCAAATCACACGTCATAGCCAGGGGCACAGTCTGCATCCTAAAAAACTTGGATCCACAGCTTCCTGGAAACACCGTAGCCCAAAAACGTTGTTTCGAAGCACGGATCCTTATGGATCCTCACGCTTTTTGCATTGGGCCAACCCTATGTTGTTTAGTCGTTTAGTCGTGTCCGACTCTTCGTGACCCCATGGACCAGAGCACGCCAGGTACTTCTGTCTTCCACTGCCTCCCGCAGTTTGGTCAAGCTCATGCTGGTAACTTCAAGAACACTACCCAACCATCTCGTCCTCTGTTGTCCCCTTCTCCTTGCACCCTCCATCTTTCCCAACATCAGGGTCTTTTCCAGGGAGTCTTCTCTTCTCATGAGGTGGTCAAAGTATTGGAGCCTCAGCTTCACAATCTGTCCTTCCAGTGAGCACTCAGGGCTGATTTCCTTCAGAATGGATAGGTGTGATCTTCTTGCAGTCCATTTCTTCTTGCCTCCATTTCTTCCCCTTCTATTTGCCAGGAGGTGATGGGACCAGTGGCCATGATCTTCGTTTTTTTGATGTTGAGCTTCAAACCATGTTTTGCGCTCTCCTCTTTCACCCTCAATAAAAGGTTCTTTAATTCCTCCTCACTTTCTGCCATCAAGGTTGTGTCATCTGCATATCTGAGGTTGTTGATATTTCTTCCGGCAATCTTAATTCCGGCTAGGGATTCATCCAGCCCAGCCTTTTGCATGATGTATTCTGCATATAAATTAAATAAGCAGGGAGACAATGTACAGCCTTGTCGTACTCCTTTCCCAATTTTGAACCAATCAGTTGTTCCATATCCAGTTCTAACTGTAGCTTTTCCCACATAGAGATTTCTCAGGAGACAGATGAGGTGATCAGGCACTCCCATTTCTTTAAGAACTTGCCATAGTTTGCTGTGGTCAACACAGTCAAAGGCTTTTTGCAATTTGGTCTCTGGTTCCTCTGCCCCTTCTAAATCCAGCTTGCACTTCTGGGAGTTCTCGGTCCACATACTGCTTAAGCCTGCCTTGTAGAATTTTAAGCATAACCTTGCTAGCGTGTGAAATGAGTGCAATTGTGCGGTAGTTGGAGCATTCTTTGGCACTGCCCTTCTTTGGGATTGGGATGTAGACTGATCTTCTCCAATCTTCTGGCCACTGCTGAGTTTTCCAAATTTGCTGGCATATTGAGTGTAGCACCTTAACAGCATCATCTTTTAAAATTTTAAATAGTTCAGCTGGAATACCATCACTTCCACTGGCCTTGTTATTTGCAGTGCTTTCTAAGGCCCATTTGACTTCACTTTCCAGGATGTCTGGCTCAAGGTCAGCAACCACACTACCTGGGGTGTACGAGACATCCATATCTTTCTGGTATAATTCCTCTGTGTATTCTTGCCACCTCTTCTTGATGTCTTCTGCTTCTGTTAGGTCCTTACCACTTTTGTCCTTTATTATGGTAATCTTTGTACGAAATGTTCCTTTCATATCTCCAATTTTCTTGAACAGATCTCTGGTTCTTCCCATTCTGTTGTTTTCCTCTATTTCTTTGCATTGCTCGTTTAAGAAGGCCTTCTTGTCTCTCCTTGCTATTTTTTGGAAATCAGCATTCAATTTCCTGTATCTTTCACTATCTCCCTCGCATTTTGCTTGCCTTCTCTCCCCCGCTATTTGTAAGGCCTTGTTGGACAGCCACTTTGCTTTCTTGCATTTCCTTTTCATTGGGATGGTTTTCGTTGCTGCCTCCTGTATAATGTTGCGAGCCTCCATCCATAGTTCTTCAGGCACTCTGTCCACCAAATCTAAATCCTTAAATCTGTCCCTCACTTCCACTGTGTATTCATACGGGATTTGATTTAGATTGCATCTTACCGGCCCAGTGGTTTTTCCTACTTTCTTCAGTTTAAGCTTGAATTTTGCTATAAGAAGCTGATCATCTGAGCCACAGTCAGCTCCAGGTCTTGTTTTTGCTGACTGTATAGAGCTTCTCCATCTTTGGCTGAAGAGGATATAATCAATCTGATTTTGATGCTGCCCATCTGGTGATGTCCATGTGTAGAGTCATTTCTTGTGTTGTTGGAAAAGCGTGATTGTAATGACCAGCTTGTTCTCTTGACAGAACTCTATTAGCCTTTGCCCTGCTTCATTTTGATCTCCAAGGCCAAACTTGCCAGTTGTTCCTTTTATCTCTTGATTCCCTACTTTAGCATTCCAATCCCCTATAATGAGAAGAACATCCTTCTTTGGTGTCATTTCTATAAGGTGTTGTAAGTCTTCATAGAATTGCTCAATTTCAGTTTCTTCAGCACCAGTAGTTGGTGCAGAAACTTGGATTACTGTGATGTTAAAAGGTCTGCCTTGGATTCGTATCGAGATCATTCTATCATTTTTGAGATTGCATCCCAGTACAGCTTTCGCCACTCTTTTGTTGACTATGAGGGCCACTCCATTTCTTTTACGGGATTCTTGCCCACAGTAGTAGATATGATGGTCATCCGAACTGAATTCGCCCATTCCCGTCCATTTTAGTTCACTGATGCCCAGGATGTCAATATTTATTCTTGCCATCTCATTTTTGACCACCTCCAACTTACCCAGGTTCATGGTTCTTACCTTCCAGGTTCCTATGCAATATTTTTCTTTACAGCATTGGACTTTCCTTTCGCTTCCAGGCATATCCGCAACTGAGCGTCCTTTCGGCTTTGGCCCGGCCGCTTCATCAGCTCTGGATCTACTTGTACTTGTCCTCCGCTCTTCCTCAGTAGCATTCCTCTTCCTTGGACGCCTTCCGACCTGAGGGGCTCATCTTCCAGCGTCATAACATTTATATGCCTGTTGTCTTTGTCCATGGAGTTTTCTTGACAGGGATACTGGAGTGGCTTGCCGGTTCGTCCTCCAGGTGGATCACGTTTGGTCAAAACTCTCCACTATGACCTGTCCATCTTGGGTGGCCCTGCACAGCATAGCTCATAGCTTCCCTGAGTTATTCAAGCCCCTTCGCCACGGCAAGGCAGTGATCCATGAAGGGGGAGTCTTTTTAGATGAGTCTAAAAAGCCTGGGACACAAATTTTCATGGCCCTCTAATGGCTATGGTGGCTGATTTAGAGGTAGGTAGCCATGTTGGTCTGCTGTAGTTGAAACAAAATAAAAAAATGCCTTCCAGTAGCACCTTAGAGACCAACTAAGTTTGTTATTGGCATGAGCTTCCGTGTGCATGGTATCTGAAGAAGTGTGCATGCACACGAACGCTCATACCAATAACCTTACTTAGTTGGTCTCTAAGGTGCTACTGGAAGGAATTTATTTATTTTGTTTGTTTGTTTTGTTTTGTTTCATATTACAGATGTAGGAAATCTTTGGCCATCCAGATGTTGCTGAAGTATAGCTCCTGTCATTTCTGGCCATTGGCTAAGCTTGCTTGGCCTGATGGGAGTTGCAGCTGAGCAACGTCTGGAGGGCCAAAGGTTCTGCATGCCTGCTATATAAGCATGGCGGTCCTTTGCACCTGGTCCTTTATTGGCACAGTTATCCCATTCAGGACCAAGGTGTCCACCACACCTGCCTGCCCCCTCTCCCCAAGAAACAGTCCATTGATTTCAGTGGATCTGCTCAAAGCTGAATTCAACACAACCCTATACATGCAAATTTGCTTCAGGAACATTCAAACCATTGAGCAGGGTTGGGGAACCTGTGGCTCCCCAGAACTCCCATCATCCCTGCCACGAAACCACTGCTTGACCTGATAACTGGGGCTGAAAGAAGTCACCTGCACATTTCTTCAAAGAGTCCACAAAATCCCGTACAAATTCCTTTTCCTGACTGCAGGACATCTGCTGCCTCTGAAGCCCTCTTGGCTTCATCATAGAAGGCTTCCATATCATATTCTGGAGAAATAAACACATTTATGAACTATCACCCCAAAGCACGAAATGCATAGTGAATAAGGGTCTGCAAAAGTCACGTGTGGGTTACAAACGTTCAGAAGATGCGAGTGATCAATCAATTCAATGAACATATATCTTTTTTCCTTAATGAAATAACAAAAGTTTATTGTGTAACAAATCACCTATATGATGGCAGATCCGCATCCAAATGGCTCGGACTTTCTCCAGGTCACTGTGGGCTTTTTTGAGCAAGACGCTCACCAGGTTTTCCACGCTATCCTTGACATTCACCTGTTTCACAAAAGGTAAATAGATTTGGTAGCAGTTAGACTGGGTCAGTGTCAGGATGCACTGGTGGACTGGATGAGGGACAATAAACTGCATTTGAATCCTGGGGCGATGGAGTAGCTTGGTGGGTGGTTCTCATGTTCCAGAAATTGACAGGTTTCCTGTTCTGGATGTGGTTGCACTCCCCCTGAGGGAGCCAGGGCATAGTTGGGGGCACTCCTGGAACAATAATAATAATAATTAAAAAAATAAAAATTTATACCCCGTCCATCTGGCTGGGTTTCCCCAGCCATTCTGGGCGGCTCCCAACAGAATATGAAGAATAATAATAATTAAAAAATAAAACATCAAGCATTTAAAACTTCCCTAAACAAGGTTGCCTTCAGATGTCTTCTAAAGGTCAGGTGCTTATTTCCTTGACATCTGATGGGTGGGCATTCCACAGGGTGGGCACCACCACTGAGAAGGCCCTCTGCCTGGTTCCCTGTAGCTTTACTTTTCGCAGTGAGGGAACCACCAGAAGGCCCTCGGAGCTGGACCTCAGTGTCTGGACTGAAGGATGGGAGTAGAGACGCTTCATCAGGTATACTGGGCCAGGGCTGTTTAGGGCTTGAAAGGTCAGCACCAACACTTTGAATTGTGCTCGGAAACGTACTGGGAACCAATGTAGGTCCTTCAGGACCGGCGTTATGTGGTCCCGGCAGCCACTCCCAGTCACCAGTCTAGCTGCCGCATTCTGGATTAGTTGTAGTTTCCGGGTCACCTTCAAAGGTAGCCCCACATAGAGCACATTGCAGTAGTCCAAGCAGGAGATAACCAGAGCATGCACCACTCTGGCGAGACAGTCTACATTTTTGTCACTAGACAGCCCAAGTTTCTTACAGTGGTACCTCGGGTTAAGAACTTAATTTGTTCTGGAGGTCTGTTCTTACCCTGAAACTGTTCTTAACCTGAGCTACCACGTTAGCTAATGGGGTCTCCCGCCGCCGCGCGATTTCTGTTCTCATCCTGAAGCAAAGTTCTTAACCCGAGGTACTATTTCTGGGTTAGCGGAGTCCGTAACCTGAAGCGTCTGTAACCTGAAGCGTCTGTAACCCGAGGTACCACTGTATCTGGCTAGGAGTGCCTTTTACCAGCTTCATCTGGTTCGCCAACTACGGCTGTTCCTGGCTAGGGATAGCCTGGCCACTGTAGTCCATGCTAGATTACTGCAATGTGCTCCAACTGGGGCTGCCCTTGCTTTGGAAGCTCCTGCTGGTGCAGAATGCCACGGCCAGATGGGAGCTTGTGGTGGAGACCATGTGACGCCATTGTTAAAACAGCATCTACTAATTTACAAAGCCTTGAGCAACTTCAGGACAGCTCTGTCAGAAGAGCATGAGCAAAAGGGATTCCGCCCCGCCCCGCCCCGCCCCCCCCCCAGCATAACATAGGGCGGGGTGAGGAGATACCTGGCTGAAACATCGGCTTGCAGGTTGACTGGGTAAAGAAATTAGCATTTGGAGCTGAATGTTGGCAGAAGCTGAACGGAAGCAGAATCCCTTTTGGAGGAAAGCACTTAACCCTGTCTACAGTCAGGAAAATAAGAGACCTAATATTTGTTATTGGAAATATATGTGTGATAGGAAAGATTCTAGATCTGTCTGGCTAAGGTGGAGATGCAATAAGCATATGTTTGGTCTTGCAACTCAAACAAAGTGTGCTCCCGTTATGTATGGCATCATGGAGGAGGAAGGGGAGGAGGAAGGAGGTGAGATCAGCAACTCTGTGATTGTCAGTGTAACATTGAGGGCTTATCCACACTTACATTTCCTCTGCTCCTTCCAGGTATGGTCTGTGCTTTATAGCTCTGTGAGCGCTCTTTTTTTTGCCCCAGAACATTCCCCTAAAAACCCACTCTTTGGTGCTAATTCAGAGCAAATGTCAATCGGCAGAAAACCCAAACTGACATTTGTGCAAGTTTAACCTGGTCAGCCTTTACAATACAATGTCCCAGAAGGCCTTTGCAACTCAGCTCTCTCCCAAGCCTCACCCGGGCAAGCACAGCTCCACTGCCAGGATGAGGACTCTGTGGGATGATGGAAATTGCAATCTATGCTTTCATGTGCATCTTGTCTCATCCCAACAGTAGCAATTTTGTAGGCTTTCCAGGAGAAGGAGGAAGATCAATGGCGCTTAAGAAAAAAGATCTGTACAGTAAATATAACTTCTTTGTTATGGCTATATGTGGCTATATATTAGGTGTGGGGAACGTTTGGCCCTCCAGATGTTGTTGGGCTACAATTGCCAACAGCCTCAGCAAGCATGGCCAGTCGCGAGGAATGATGTGAGTTGTATATCATAGTAGTAGTAGAGAAAGCAATTTTCATGAGAGCCCGTCCACACCTCTTGAGATGTTCTGGGAACAAGGCTTGCATGGTAAAAATTAGATGCACCTTACATTTAACGTTAGGACCGGCCCTAACGTTGGGTAGTTGAGAGGGCCATCTCGGGCCTCAGATATTCCTGGGTGGGTGGAGGGAAGAGAAGACACATCCTCGCATACTATGCTGTTTGCCCTACGCCCACTAGGTTAGCCTGCTCTCCTCAGGTATGGTAAAGGATTCTATCCCATCACCACCATTTAGTTTTTTGCAAGTGGAATGGGGTTTCTATGTGTGGCATGTGGGCGGGTACATTTTGTCCATCACCTCAAGCAGCCCTGCTTGTGTCACTGTTACGCTGCCATTATAGTTCCTGAAATGAGCCTACAGTTAACGTCCCAATGAATGGATACTGTAGATAGGTATGAGAACAGATCAAAATCCACATCTTCCATGTTTCTTCCTAGACTATCCTTGGGCTGAATCCAATGAGAAATTGATAGAAATAGACTTGACGCAGTTCGAGGAACTCGATGCCTATGCACAGAAGGTATGCTGTCTCTTATTGTGATATATTTACAAGTGCGGTAATAGCAAGGAATCTGCTAGGATGCCTATTCGGGGGTTGTTTTTAACGTGGATTTGGATTTTAAGAGTACCTTCAAGTGTGTTCTCCTGAGAGGAGGCAACTTCTTATGTCCACATTGAAGGTCACAATGGGAAGCGTCATGAGTCACAAGACCCTGTTTTGTGCATGTTTTGTCCACAACAGAGGGCCTGTTCACATAGGCTGAAGACACATAAGAATACAAATAAGAATAAGAAGAGTAATAAGAGTAATTTATTATTTATACCCCGCCCATCTGGCTGGGTTTCCCACAAAAGATTTAAAATACATTAAAACATCAGTCATTAAAAACTTCCCCAAACAGGGCTGCCTTCAGATGTCTTCTAAACGTCAGATAGTTGTTTATTTCCTTGACATTTGATGGGAGGGCGTTCCACAGGGTGGGTGCCATTACCAAGAAGGCCCTCTGCCTGGTTCCCTGTAACTTCGCTTGTCACAGTGAGGGAGCTGCCAGAAGGCCCTCAGAGCTGGACCTCAGCATACATTTAAAGCACATGTTCCCCAACAAGAGTCATGGAAATTGTAGTTTATCCCACACAGAGTTACAATTTATTCTCCTGCAGCCAATCGGAAACCACAGAAGCCCCGTCGCCTTCCAAAAATAATTTGCAAACCCTGAACAGTCACTTCCAGGGTTACCGTGTTCGGGAGCCAAAACGTTCGAGAGCGAAGCTGTTCGAAAACCAAGGTATGACTGTACTCTTTTTTTTTTTATAAAGATATTTATTAAGTTTCCAATTTTATACAAACAAAAAGAAAAAAGAAAAAGAAAAAAAACCACATACAGTTCTCAATACTTAATTTTCAATGACATATTTCCCTGACCTTCCTCATACCTCCCCTTCTTGTATTCCAATTCAAATTATTTACTCAGCAAATCCTTATCTCAAAACATTACAGCTGGAAACCCCTTAATTTCAATCCAACATCATTCAACATTCTTTAATTTTACCATATTTCTGTAAATAGTCCTTAAATTTCTTCCAATCTTCTTCCGCCGACTCTTCTCCCTGGTCACGGATTCTGCCAGTCATTTCTGCCAATCCCATACAGTCGATCAGCTTCATCTGCCATTCTTCCAGAGTGGGTAAATCTTGCGTCTTCCAATACTTTGCAATAAGTATTCTTGCTGCTGTTGTAGCATACATAAAAAACGTTCTGTCCTTCTTTGACACCAATTGGCCGACCATGCCCAAGAGAAAGGCCTCTGGTTTCTTCAAGAAGGTATATTTAAATACCTTTTTCAATTCATTATATATCATTTCCCAGAAAGCCTTAATCCTAGGGCACGTCCACCAAAGGTGAAAGAATGTACCTTCGTTTTCCTTACATTTCCAACATTTATTATCGGGCAAATGATAGATTTTTGCAAGCTTGACTGGGGTCATGTACCACCTGTATATCATTTTCATAATATTCTCTCTTAAGGCATTACATGCCGTAAACTTCATACCTGTGGTCCATAACTGTTCCCAGTCAGCAAACATAATATTATGTCCAACGTCTTGTGCCCATTTAATCATTGCAGATTTAACCGTCTCATCCTGAGTATTCCATTTCAACAGCAAATTATACATTTTTGACAAAGTCTTAGTTTTAGGTTCTAACAGTTCTGTTTCCAATTTGGATTTTTCCACCTGGAAGCCAACTTTCTTATCCAAATTCTAAGCCTCCATTATCTGATAATAATGAAGCCAGTCTCGCACTTTATCTTTTAATTTCTCAAAACTCTGCAATTTCAGTCTGTCCCCTTCTTGCTCCAAAATTTCCCAATATTTTGGCCATTTGGCCTCCATGTTAAGTTTTTTCTGAGCCTTAGCCTCCATTGGTGACAACCACCTTGGGGTTTTATTTTCCAATAAATCCTTATATCTAATCCAAACATTAAACAATGCTTTCCTGACAATATGATTTTTAAATGCTTTATGTGCTTTAACCTTGTCGTACCACAAATATGCATGCCACCCAAAAACATTGTTAAAACCTTCTAAATCCAAAATGTCTGTATTCTCAAGAAGCAGCCAGTCTTTCAACCAGCAGAATGCTGCTGATTCATAATAGAGTTTGAAGTCTGGCAGGGCAAATCCACCCCTTTCCTTTACATCAGTTAATATCTTAAATTTTATTCTAGGCTTCTTGCCCTGCCAGACAAATCTAGAAATATATTTCTGCCACTTCTTGAAACAGTCCATCCTGTCCACAATTTGCAATGTTTGAAACAAAAACAACATTCTAGGCAATACATTCATCTTTATAGCTGCAATTCGACCCAACAAGGAAAGCTTCAAATTTGACCAAATTTCTAAATCTTTTTTCACTTCGGCCCAACATTTTTCATAATTATCTTTAAACAAATTCCCATTTTTAGCTGTCATATTAATCCCCAGGTATTTCACTTTCTTAACCACAGTCAGTCCTGTTTCATTCTGAAACTTCTCTCTTTCAATCGGTGTTGTCAGAGGCTCAGGAGCAGAAGAGCAGGGGAGAGAGCAAATAGAGAGCGGAGGAGAGGAATCAGAGGGGAGCGTAGGGGAATATGACAGTGGCCCGAGAGATTCCATGAGCTTCTCCAGCGAATCAGAAGATTCCCAGGAGGGGGCGCCTATGGTAAGGGCGAGGCGAGTCCCAGGGGGGACGATCCATAAACAAGGAACCAGAGGGGAGTTCCAAAGGAGTAGCGGAGGATTAGGACCAGTTCCCCCACCAGAGCACAGTGGGGGGGAAGAGTCACATGAGTCAGGACCAGCTTCTCCTCCATCGGGGAGTGGGGAAACGGAGGGAAGGCCAGGTCCAGCTAGCCTCCCCGAAAGAGGGAGCAGTGACACAAGTGTAACGGTCAGAAGGAAAGTGGGAGGCTGCGCGCGCGCGCCAAGTTCAAATGTGGAGGAGCGCGGGACAGCAGAAAACCCGGATTGGGAGCCAGGTCCTAAAGCCCGAAAGAGGGGGGGAGAAGAGTCGGCGGACTCAGCGTCAGAAGAATCTAGGAGGGCTGAGACTCCGACTAGCAGGAGGACCCAGAGAAAGAAGGAACAGAGGAAGAGGTGGAGTAAGGCTAGAATCTTAAGCTGGTGTCAGGGGGGAGGAGATTCAGATGGGACTTCTACGGTCTAAGGCATAGACGTAGCGTTGCGCGCTGCGCGTCTGGAAATGAAACTGAACTTCAATAAAGACTTTTTAACTTGAGGAAGAAGCAGCGTTGGTCTTGTGTGAGCTGGGACCTTGGGCAGCGCTGACAGGTGTTAAGTTTTTCTCAAGAACCTTAGTTTTTAACTTGTTCAATTTGAACCCTGCAACCTGACCAAATTCTTGAATTAATTCTAAAACTCTTTTAGTACTAGATTCTGGCTCCTGTAGTGTCAAAACTAGGTCATCTGCAAATGCTCTCAATTTATACTGTTTAGCTCCGACCTGAATACCTTTAACCAACCGGTCCCTTCTAATCATGTTCAGCAAAACCTCCAGGACCGATATAAAAAGTAAAGGGGAAATTGGGCACCCTTGTCGTGTCCCTTTTTCTATCTTAAATTGTTCCGTAACCACATTATTTACAATTAATTTGGCCTTTTGTTCAGAATATATTGCACCTATACCATTCTCAAAGCCATGGCCTACCCCCATACCCTGTAAGTTCTTTTTCATAAAACTCCAAGAAATATTGTCAAAGGCTTTCTCCGCATCCACAAATATCAGAACTGCTTTAGTGTTTATATTCACTTCTAACTTTTCCAAAATGTCAATTATATTCCTCAGGTTATCAGATAGATGTCTTCCCGGTAGAAAGCCCGCTTGGTCCTTGTGAATCTCTTCAATCAGTACTTTTTTCAGTCTCTTAGCCAAAATATCAGCAAAAATTTTGTAATCCACATTTAGTAGGGATATGGGACGGTAGTTCCTAAGTTGAGTCTTTTCAGTCTCTGTCTTTGGTATTAGTGTAATATAGGCCTCTTTCCACGAATCTGGTGCCCTTTTCCCTTCCAAAATTTCATTGCAGACTTCCTTCAAAGGATGTAATAACCACTCTTTCAAAGATCTGTAGTAACTGGAAGTCAACCCATCCGGTCCTGGAGACTTGCCTAATTGCATATTTTGAATGGCACCATCTATCTCCTGGTCAGATATTTTACAATTCAACATTAGTTTACTTTCTTGTGAATTTTTTTTTTTAATAAATATTTATTAAGGTTTTCCATTTTATACAAACATCAAAGAAAAAAAAAGAGATAAAAAAAACCACACACAAAAAAGACAATATTAAAAACACATACTTTCCAAAACCTAGTTTCCAAACCATCGTCCTTTGACTTCCTCGAACCTCCCCTTCTTGTTTTCTAGATCAAATTATTTATCCAGCAAATCCTAATCTCCTAACTTCACAATTAATTAACCCTTTATTTTCTATTCAGCTTCTTAAATTATTGTAACTTAAACCTTATTAAAACAAAAGAAAAAGAAAACATATTTCTTCCATATTCTTTTACCATAACAGCTAAAAACCATTGGTTCCTGTCAGGGAACTGCCATCTGAGACGCAGGAGGTGAAAGGGCTCACGGAGGGTGAGAGAGACCATTCAGCTGGGGAGGGAACCAGCAGGGGGAGAAGTGGAGTTCCAAGGGAAAGTGAGTCGGAGGGAGGGCTCAGAGACACTTCAAGCGAGAACAGTGGGGAGGTTTCAGGACCTCCTGTAGGGACACCCACTCCTCGCCGGAAACTGTCACGCCGAGAGTCCAGAAGACGCGTTTCCGTTAAGGAGCTTTTATGCTGGAAGAAGTTCCGTAAACGCCCACTGTCCGATTCAACGAGTGACTGATGGAGCCATGCTTAAGCAGCTCCGTCACAGACAGAGGTTTGTGGACTTAGCCAAACTCTGAGGGACTAGGATTTTACGCACAAGCAGCTCACCATCCCATCACAGCAATCGGACAGTCCCTGAAAGCAGCTTGTGCAGAGAGGCATCATGAGCAACCCAGCCGGAGCCGGGGGAGCAGGAGGAGCTGGAGAGGGTCCAAGCCTGGAAGAAAGGTACAGGGTGTTGGAAGTCCAGCTAGCGCTGCAAACGGCGAGGCTAGAGGAAAGGAGGGCGCAGGATGCAGAAAAGGCAAAAGGAGCTACACTAGCAAGAAAGATGCCAGGATTGGTGCAGAAGTTTGGGGGGGACCCCAGGAACTACCAAGCCTTTAGGACAGAGATGCAGTATGCTCTCGAACTGCAGTTTAACGACTTTCCCGACGAGGCATCGCGAGTGGCGTTTGTGATTGGCCATCTCAAAGGGGGGGCGAGAGACTGGGTTAGACCCCTGATGGCAGGGAATAGTGAAATGCTGAAGGACACGAGGAAGTTTTTTCGCGCCATGGATTTGATGTTTTCCAGCGAGATTGAACAGGGACTGGTGCGCAGACAATTGATGGCTTGCAAACAGGGTAGCCGATCGGTTCGTGAGTACTGGACTGAGTTTACAATGTTGATACATAAATTGGGGTGGGACCTATCGGCGGAACCCATTCACATGCTCTTTGAAGAGGGGCTTTCTTCGGAGGTGAAAGACGAACTTTCCCGGGCGCCCAGGGCGGAGTCTATGGACCAGCTGACCAAATCAGCGCTGACCATTGGAGCGCGCCAGGAGGCAAGAGCCTTGGAGAAGCGGGAGGGGAAAGGAGAGCGTTGGAGGGATTTCCGCATTCCAGAGATTCCAGAGCCAAGTTTCCCACCAGGAGAGCCGATGGAAGTTGGAACAGCGCGCGCGCAGTTTCAAATCCCAGTGAAGGGAGGAAGAAGGAGGGAAAGAGCGCCAAGAAATGTTATCTCTGCCAGCAGCCAGGTCACTTTGCCAGAGTCTGCCCGCAAAGAAAGGAATGGCAAGGGATGGCGGGAGCTGTTGGGGGGAAGGAGGAGGGAGTCCAGGAGCCAGTAAAAGCCAACGCCTGGCTGCCACCGTCAGGGCACTGCAGCCAGGCCAAGGAGCAGTAAAAGTGCCCACTCCGGAACCTCCAAGACCAGCCCTAGTAATAGAGGTGTTGCTAGAGCTGGCAAACGGATACCCACTAAAGACAAAGGCGCTTTTGGACTCAGGCAGCTCCTGTAATTTTATGAGTAAGGAGTTTGCAGCTGAACACCAGATACAGATACTCCCTTTAAGCAACCCCCTGCAGGTGACCACGATCGATGGGAGGGAGCTGTTGGGAGGAGAAGTTAGCCTACAGACCGTCCCAATGGTTATGAGGGTGGCCAGGCACACCGAAAGGATAGCGTTCAATGTGGCCACCCTGGGAGGGGCTCCCGTCATTTTGGGAATGAGCTGGCTAGCGTTGCATGATCCGCTAGTGGGCTGGCATCAGAGAGTGGTTTCCTTTGGGTCAGCACATTGCCTGGAACACTGCAGAGAGGGAAAGGTGCCAGAAGGGGCAAAAGCCTTTCTAGCAGGGACGGAAGTGGCGGACAAAGGGAAGGTGCCCAAACAATACGCTGACCTGAGCAAGGTCTTCAGCGAAAGGGAAGCAGATAAACTACCACCGCATAGAGACTTTGACTGCCAAATTAACCTGGTCCCTGGGGCCCAGCTCCCCGTGGGCAAGCTGTACGCCATGTCAGACAGGGAAATGCAGGAGTTAAGGGAGTTTATTGATAAAAACCTGAAGAGAGGCTTCATCAGAGAGTCCAGAGCGGTGGGGGGGAGCCCAGTGTTTTTTGTGGACAAAAAAAACACGGATAAACCCAGGCTTGTAGTGGACTACCGGCGGCTAAATGCCGTGTCAGAACCAGTGACTTTCCCCATGCCCAGGATTGATGACATTTTGACCAGGGTGAGGAAGGGAAAGATATTCACGAAACTGGACCTGAGAGGGGCATACAACCTGATACGAATAAGGAAAGGGGATGAATGGAAAACCACCATGTTCACCCCTTTGGGGGCTTTTGAATATTTAGTTATGCCATTCGGATTGCAATCAGGCTCCGCCTGTTTTCAATCGCTCATGAACCATGTCCTGGGACCTTTGCTCTACAAGAATTGCGTGGCCTTCCTCGATGACGTGCTGATATATTCAGAGAATGAGGAGCAGCATGTAAAGGATGTCAGGGAAGTGCTGAGCCAGCAGCAAGCAAACCAGCTGTGGGTGAAATTGGAGAAGTGTCAGTTTCACACCAAGGAGGTGGAATTCCTGGGGTACCGCTTATCAGACAAGGGATTAGCCATGGATCCAGGCAAGGTCCAGGCGGTGCTGGAATGGAAGACACCGAAAAAGGATGTGCAAAGGTTCTTAGGGTTTGGGAACTTTTACCGTAAATTCATCAAGAACTTTGCCCACTTAACGGCTCCCATCACGGACTGTCTCAGCAGCAAGAAGAAATTCGTTTGGACGGCGGAGGCGGAGCAAGCATTTGAGGAATTGAAAAGGGCATTCGCTTCGGAAGAACAGCTCCTGCATGTGGATTTACAAAAACCCATGAGAGTGGAAACTGATGCCTCAGACCGGGCGGTGGGGGCGGTGCTGCTTCAGCCGGGGAGGAATAAGTCGGAATGGAGACCGTGTGCCTTCTTTTCGCGTAAGCTGAACAAATCCGAGAGGAACTACACCGTATATGATCGAGAACTACTCGCCATTCACGAAGCGTTCCGGAGATGGAGACATTTACTAATTGGCGCACAGCATAAGGTGCAAGTGTGTACGGACCACAAGAATTTGGAGTATTGGAGAACGGCACGAGTGCTCAACCAACGACAAGTGAGGTGGGCCCAGGAGTTCTCCAAATTCCATTTTGAAATCTGCTATGTGCCAGGTCCAGAAAACATCAGAGCGGACGCTCTCTCACGCAAACCTGAATATTTGGAGGGGGAGGGAGCGCCTGAAGAGAGACATATTATCCCAGAGGACCACTGGGTGTGTGGGGCGGCCTGGGTGGGGCAAAGAGAACTGGTAGAGGGAACGGTAAATGATGAATACGCCCAGGATAAGCTCAGAGGTTTAAGGAGAGAGGGAGAAGACCCCGGAGGTTTTGAAGAAAGAAACGGGGCATTGTATTACAAAGGGGCACTATATATACCCGAAGGGGAATTGAGGGGGAGAGTACTCAAACAGCTACACGACAACCCCACAGCGGGGCATTTTGGGCAACACAAGACTATGTGGTTGGTGACCAGGGAGTTTTGGTGGCCCAAGGTGAGGGAGGATGTACGGGAGTATGTGAGAAGGTGTGACCAATGCCAGAGAGCCAAAGGAGAAAGGCGGGCGCCACCGGGGTTATTAGAACCGTTACCCACACCAGAACGACCGTGGGAGGCGGTATCGATAGATTTTATGACTGATCTGCCTAAATCCCAGGGGAAAACCGCCATACTAGTCGTAGTAGACCTGTTAACTAAGATGGGTCACTTTGTAGCTTGCTCACATGCAGTCACGGCGGAAGAGACAGCGAAATTGTTTGTAGAACATATTTTTAGGCTGCATGGCGCCCCCTTGAGGGTTTTCTCCGACAGAGGGAAACAGTTCACGTCCAGGTTCTGGAGGAAACTTATGAGCTTGTTGCACGTAGAGGTCAACTTTTCGACTGCCAGGCACCCTGAGACCAATGGGCAGGCGGAGAGGGCAAACGGTATCCTCCAACAATACCTGAGGTGTTATGTCAATGACAGAGAGAACGATTGGGTCGAAAAGTTGGCGCTAGCGGAATTTGCTTACAATAATGCGGAGAATGTGTCCACCGGGATGAGCCCCTTTTTGGCTAATTATGGGTGCCACCCCAGGGCGTTTCCAGGGGGAGGAGGGGAGAGATGGAGTGTCCCGGCCGCCGAACATTTTGTAGAAGAAATGGAAGCGATCCATCGTCAACTCCAACTCAACTTAGAAAGGGCCAAAGAAGAATATAAGAGGCAGGCAGACAAGAGCAGAAGGGAAGGTGAAACCATTAGGGTGGGGAGTCAGGTCTGGCTATCAACCCAAGGGTTGCCGTTCAAGGGGGGTTGCAAGAAATTGAGACCCAAAAGATTGGGACCATTTGAGGTCATCCAACAGGTCAACCCAGTGGCTTTCAGACTCCGGTTACCGAACCACATGAAACTGCACCCAGTATTCCACAGGTCATTACTGTCACCATATAGGGGGGAAGGTGAAGGGGTATCCACACGGGGGCCAGCCATAGAAGAAAGGGAAAGCAGCAACCATGTGGCGGAAATCATCGACTCCAGGTGGAAGGGTAATCAGGTGGAGTATTTGGTCGCGTGGGAAGGGGAACCGGAGTCGGAAAACACCTGGGTGACGGCAGAGGAGGTCCGTGACGAGATCTTGATCGAAACGTTCCACCAAAGGTTCCCCAGGAAACCTCAGCCAGTAGTGAGGTTCCGGAGGGAGTACTTTGGCACCACCGACGATGAGGAGGAACTGGAAGGATTCAGGGAATCGGAGTTGGAAGAAGGAACAGACTCCGATGAGGAGGAGTACTTGAAAACCGGAAACAGCAACGGGTGGAGGGAAGTGTTCGAAACTTCGGAAGATGAGGGAGGTTCCTTCAGGGGTTTTGCTCCCTCGCCTCCCGCAGAGGAGGGGAGGGAAGGGGGTGAAGGGGGCCCTGGAGGGGAGGTGGATGTCAGGGAACTGCCATCTGAGACGCAGGAGGTGAAAGGGCTCACGGAGGGTGAGAGAGACCATTCAGCTGGGGAGGGAACCAGCAGGGGGAGAAGTGGAGTTCCAAGGGAAAGTGAGTCGGAGGGAGGGCTCAGAGACACTTCAAGCGAGAACAGTGGGGAGGTTTCAGGACCTCCTGTAGGGACACCCACTCCTCGCCGGAAACTGTCACGCCGAGAGTCCAGAAGACGCGTTTCCGTTAAGGAGCTTTTATGCTGGAAGAAGTTCCGTAAACGCCCACTGTCCGATTCAACGAGTGACTGATGGAGCCATGCTTAAGCAGCTCCGTCACAGACAGAGGTTTGTGGACTTAGCCAAACTCTGAGGGACTAGGATTTTACGCACAAGCAGCTCACCATCCCATCACAGTTCCAATCCAACTCCCTTCAAAATTCAGTAATATTACAATATTTCTTTAAATAGTCCTTAAATTTCTTCCAATGTTCTTCTGCCGACTCTTCTCCCTGGTCGCGGATTCTGCCAGTCATTTCTGCCAAGCCCATACAGTCAATCAGCTTCGTCTGCCATTCTTCCAGAGTGGGTAGATCTTGCGTCTTCCAGTGCTTTGCTATAAGTATTCTTGCTGCTGTTGTTGCATACATAAAAAAAGTTCTATCCTTCTTTGGCACCAATTGGCCGACTATGCCCAGAAGAAAGGCCTCTGGTTTCTTAAGGAAGGTATATTTAAATACCTTTTTCATTTCATTATAAATCATCTCCCAAAAGGCCTTAATCCTTGGGCACGTCCACCAAAGGTGAAAGAATGTACCTTCAGTTTCCTTACACTTCCAACATTTATTATCGGGCAAATGATAGATTTTTGCAAGCTTGACTGGTGTCATGTACCACCTGTATATCATTTTCATAATATTCTCTCTTAAGGCATTACATGCCGTAAATTTCATACCGGTGGTCCACAACTGTTCCCAGTCAGCAAACATAATGTTATGACCAATATCTTGTGCCCATTTGATCATTACAGATTTAACCGTTTCATCCTCCGTATTCCACTGCAACAGCAAGTTATACATTTTTGACAAAATCTTAGTTTTAGGTTCTAGCACTTCTGTTTCTAATTTAGATTTTTCCACCTGGAAGCCAATTTTCTTGTCTAGATTGTACGCCTCCATTATCTGATAATAATGTAGACAGTCCTGCACTTTATTTTTTAGCTTCTCAAAACTCTGCAATTTCAGTCTGTCCCCTTCTCTTTCCAAAATTTCCCAGTATTTTGGCCATTTGGCCTCCATGTTAAGTTTTTTCTGAGCCTTAGCCTCCATTGGTGACAACCACCTTGGAGTTTTATTTTCCAATAAATCCTTATATCTAATCCAAACATTAAACAGTGCTCTCCTGACAATATGGTTTTTAAAAGCTTTGTGTGCTTTAACCTTGTCGTACCACAAATATGCATGCCACCCAAATACATTGTTAAAACCTTCTAAGTCCAAGATGTCTGTGTTCTCAAGAAGCAACCACTCTTTCAGCCAGCAAAACGCTGCTGACTCATAGTAAAGCTTAAAGTCTGGCAGGGCAAATCCACCCCTTTCTTTTGCATCAGTTAAAATCTTAAATTTTATCCTAGGCTTCTTGCCCTGCCAGACAAATTTAGAAATATCTTTCTGCCACTTCTTGAAACATTCCATCTTGTCCACAATTTGCAATGTTTGAAACAAAAACAACATTCTAGGCAATACATTCATCTTTATAGCTGCAATTCGTGTGTTTTTTAAGGAATATTTATTAAATTTTCCAATTTTTTAAACAAACAAACAAACAAAACAAACAGAAACATTAAACACAGGCATAAAATTCATAAACCATACTTTTAAATAACAAATTTCTCAGACCTCCTCATACTTCTCCTTCTTGTATCCCAATTAAGATTATTTGTTCAGCAAATCCTTCATTTAAAGCATTACAGCTTATAACATTACCTTATTTTTCAAACCCTTTCTTTTCCCCATCTATGTTCTTATATATTATTGCAGCTAGAAACCTCTCAATTTCAATCCAACACCATCTAACTTTCTTAAATTTTACAATGTTTCTGTAAATAGTCCTTAAATTTTTTCCAATCTTCTTCAGCCGACTCTTCTCCCTGGTCACGGATTCTGCTCGTCAATTCTGCCAGTCCCATACAGTCGATCATTTTCATCTGCCATTCTTCCAGAGTGGGTAGATCTTGCGTCTTCCAATACTTTGCGATGAGTATCCTTGCTGCTGTTGTAGCATACATAAAAAAAGTTCTGTCCTTCTTTGGCACCACTTGGCCGACCATGCCCAAGAGAAAGGCTTCTGGTTTCTTCAAGAAGGTATATTTAAATACCTTTTTCAATTCATTATATATCATTTCCCAGAAAGCCTTAATCTTTGGGCACGTCCACCAAAGGTGAAAGAATGTACCTTCAGTCTCTTTACATTTCCAACATTTATTATCGGGCAAATGATAGATTTTTGCAAGCTTGACTGGGGTCATGTACCACCTGTATATCATTTTCATAATATTCTCTCTTAAGGCATTGCATGCCGTGAATTTAATCCCGGTGGTCCACAACTGTTCCCAGTCAGCAAACATAATATTATGTCCAACGTCTTGTGCCCATTTAATCATTACAGATTTAACCGTCTCATCCTGAGTATTCCATTTCAGCAGCAAGTTATACATTTTTGACAAGGTCTTAGTTTTGGATTCTAGCAATTCTGTTTCCAATTTTGATTTTTCCACCTGGAAACCAACTTTCTTGTCCAAATTATAAACCTCCATTATTTGGTAATAATGAAGCCAATCTCGCACTTTATCTTTCAATTTCTCAAAACTCTGCAATTTCAATCTGTCCCCTTCTAGTTCCAAGATTTCCCAATATTTTGGCCATTTAGCCTCCATGTTAAGTTTTCTCTGAGCCTTAGCCTCCATTGGTGACAACCACCTTGGAGTTTTATTTTCCAGTAAATCTTTATATCTAGTCCAAACATTAAACAGTGCTCTCCTGACAATATGATTTTTAAAAGCTTTGTGTGCTTTCACCTTGTCGTACCACAAATATGCATGCCACCATCTTTATAGCTGCAATTCGACCCAGCAAGGAAAGCTTCAGGTTAGACCATATTTCTAGATCCTTTTTCACTTCCGACCAACATTTTTCATAATTATCCCTAAACAAATTCCCATTTTTTGATGTCATATTAATCCCCAGGTATTTCACTTTCTTCACAACTGTTAAGCCTGTTTCATTCTGGAACTTCTCTCTTTCAAATGATGTTAAGTTTTTCTCTAAAACCTTAGTTTTAGACTTATTCAGTTTAAATCCTGCCACCTGACCAAATTCTTGAATTAATTCTAAAACTCTTTTAGTACTAGATTCTGGCTCCTGTAATGTCAAAACTAAGTCATCTGCAAATGCTCTCAATTTATACTGTTTGGCTCCGACTTGAATACCTTTAACCAACCGGTCCCTTCTAATCATGTTCAGCAAAACCTCCAGGACCGATATAAAAAGTAAAGGGGAAATTGGGCACCCTTGTCGTGTCCCTTTTTCTATCTTAAATTGTTCCGTAACCACATTATTTACAATTAATTTAGCCTTTTGTTCAGAATATATTGCACCTATACCATTTTCAAAACCTTGGCCTACCCCCATACCCTGTAGGTTCTTTTTCATAAAACTCCAAGAAATGTTGTCAAATGCTTTCTCCGCATCCACAAATATCAAAACAGCTTTAGTGTTTATGTTCACTTCTAACTTTTCCAGAATGTCAATTACATTCCTCAAATTGTCAGAAAGGTGTCTTCCCGGCAGAAAGCCCGCTTGATCCTTATGAATCTCTTCAATCAATACTCTTTTCAGTCTCTTAGCCAAAATATCAGCAAAAATTTTGTAATCCACATTTAATAAGGATATGGGACGGTAGTTCTTAAGTTGAGTCTTTTCAGTCTCTGTCTTCGGTATAAGTGTAATGTAGGCCTCTTTCCACGTTTCTGGTGCCTTTTTCCCTTCCAAAATTTCATTTCAGACCTCCTTCAGAGGTTGAATTAACCAGTCCTTCAAAGTTCTGTAATATCTGGAGGTCAGCCCATCTGGTCCTGGTGATTTGCCCAACTGCTCCTTCTATCTCTTGGTCAGAAATTTTACAATTCAACAATACTTTACTTTCTTGTGAAATTTTTTGTAATCCATTTGTTTTTAAAAATTCTTCGATACCCCTCTCATTCTGTGGCCCTTGTGCATATAATTGTTTAAAATACCTCTAGAAACAATTTCTAATCTCATTTGGATTATGTATATCTTTTCCTTCTACTTCCAAATTTGTAATGGTGTTTAGTTTTTGTCTTTTCTTCAATTGCCAAGCCAGTAATTTCCCACATTTATCCGCTGATTCAAATGTCTTCTGTCTCATCTGTTTAATTTTCCATTCTATTTCCTGATTCATGAGTTCCATATATTGAATTTGGTGGACCTTTATTTCTCTTAAGATCTCCTGTGACTTTGGCTTGGCTCTCAGTTTTTTCTCACCTTCTTTTATTTTCTCCAAAATTTTATCTTTTTTCTCATTTTGCCTTCTTTTTTTTAATGCATTCTGTTGTATCAAGAACCCTCTCATCACGGCTTTACTTGCGTCCCAGATTACTCTTTTTTCCACATCTGTTGCCAAATTTATTTCAAAATAGTCTCTTAGGGTCTTTTGGGCCTTATTATACACTTCCTCATCTATAAATAAGGTGTCATTCATCCTCCATCTGAAGGTGCCGGTTGTTGATTGTTTCATCTCCATCTTTACAGCATTATGGTCAGAGCAGGTTTTAGGGCAGATCTCCACTTTTTTTATCTTCGGTGCCATTCCTCTAGTAATCCAAATTTGGTCGATCCTGGTCCATGTCATCTTGGCTTCAGAGAAAAAAGTTCCCTCTCTCCCCAGGGGGTTCTTAATTCTCCAGATGTCAGTCAAGTCCATATTGTCAGTCATTTCAAAAAAAGTTTTTGGTAGTCTACCATCTTTAGTAACTACCTGTTTTTGCGCCTTGTCCATAAAGGTAGATACAACTCCATTCATGTCTCCCATCAAAATTATATTGTAATCCATAAAGTCCATAAGAGTCTCATGCAACTTCTTAAAGAATTCCGATTTCCCCTCATTCGGTGCATAAACCCCTACTATCAAAATTTTTCTCCTTGATACTGAATTTCAATTGCCAAATATCTTCCTTGCTCGTCTTTAAAAATAAATTTTGGTGAAAGTCCCTCTTTAGCATATATCACCACTCCTCTCTTTTTAACTTTGTCTGACGAAATAAACTCCTGTCCCAATCTTTTATTAATAAGGATTTTCCTGTGTAGCCTCATTACATGCGTTTCCTGTAGGCAAATCAAATCCAATTGTTCTCTTTTCAATATGTGAAAGACAGCTTTTCTCTTTCTAGGGGAATTCAGTCCATTACAATTCCAGCTTAAGAGTTGCAGAGACATGATTGGTTATTTAGGTTTCCCTCCTACAGCACCAAGTTGTTGTTCTTCTTCTGTCGGTGGCTTGTCTTTCCCTGAACCAGGGAATCCAAATGATAAGTTTGCTATGTCCAAAATTCCTTTTCCTAACACTGATGTATCCTCTCCAGATTCCACTTCCTTCTGTAGGTCCTCTTCGTAGTCTTTCAAAAATTTGTCCTTATCGTTTACTGTCCTTATTCTTATTTTTTTTCCTCTGAACTTAAAAGACAGACCCTGGGGAAATTCCCACCTGAAGAGTATTTTATTTCTCCTCAGCAAGCCAGCCAAGTCTCTGTAGTAGGCCCTCACGTCCAGAATATGTTTGGGTATGTCCTTGAAAATTTCCACAAAAGCGTCTTCAATTTCTAAGGTCTTTTGGAAATGCAGGTTCAAGACTTTGTCCCTTTCGTCCTTTGTTCTTAAGGTAATCAAACAATCTCTTGCTTTATTCTTTCCTTGTCTTCTACCAAGTCTAAATGCACTCACTACTTTGAATTCTTCTTCACCTAGGTCTTGTTGCCAAAATTGTAGCAGTTCCTTTGTGAGAAAGTCTGCCAAATTATCTTTCTCACTTTCTGGTACACCCCTCAGTCTTAAATTCCTCTCCTTCCTTTGTAACTCTATCATAGACAATGTCAGGTCGTGTTCTTCTAGTTTCTTGTATACCGGTGGTTTCTTCTCTTGGGTCTCAGTTGCAATACTTTTAGCTTCCTCGGCTAACTTTCTAGTTGCGGCCGATTCCTCCAATAATTTATCAATAGACTGTGTATTAGAATTCACCTTTTCCCCCAATTCATTTATACTTGAAGTGTTCAAATCAATTTTTGCTGAGGCCTCAGCCACTTGTCTATTTGTCTCTGCAACCTGATTGGCTAATTTTTCCAAAGATGCATCTATCTTGCCCAGTGCTTGCGCCAATAGCTCCTCAGATGACATAGCTTTTGTTTTTGCCTGTGAGGCAGCAGCTCCTGCTGTGCCCGCTACACCAGCTGTTGAGGCCCTTCTCTGATGTGTAGTATCAGTCTTGTATTGTCTACCAGATCTGATGGTTTTTTCCTGTGTCAGCTCTATCTTCCCTTTACCATCTGCCATAACACTCTCATTCAAAGCCCAAGGTCAGTCCCACGCCAAGGAAGTTTGTTTTGAGAAGGCATTTTCCACTATTTGGTTACTTGACTTAAATGTTATTGCAACATAGTACCTCTAGGGGACACATTCCAACTTCAAATTGCAACTTTAAAACAACTAAAGTCCTAATAGGTCCCCAATAGTGAAAGTCCAATTTTACCAAGTCTTAAAAAGTTACTTTCAATATAGTTCTAAACAAAGTATCCTTTACAGAGTTGAGTCAAAACTTTTTTACTTTTAGTCTTGCAGTTTGACAGGTCTTCCCACCGATCAACCTCCCTGTCAGAGGCAGTCCGTTTCCAGGTTTTAAAGTCGGCAAATGTACTTTTAATCCCCTTTTCTTTTGCAGGGCAAATGTCTCATGAGTTACTCCCTCCTGTCCCTGCAACCTGAGGGGGAAATTTTCTTTTAGGTGTTGAATTTTATCCTTTCAAAAGCGTCTCTCTCGGTTAAAGCTTTAAAGTCTCTTTGCTTTGCTCTTTTGACAGTCCGGGAAGGCTGACTTCCTGTTTTTTTACCTTTCCCGTTTCGGTACCAAATTCTTGAAAATTTTATCCCAAATTAGCTCTCAAATCCTACTCACGGGTAGTTCTTTTTAGTGTCCAATTTTCCAGCGAAGAAATCAGTGCTCTCCGACCCTGGCTGTGCGGCTTCGCTTCGCGGAGACGGTTGCAGCTCTCAGCTCCGCGCCTCTCTCCCCCGACCTGTTCAAGAGCCTTTAAAAAGACTCCTTCGCAGTGAGGGGGGGCGCAAAAGGAGCCCGCCAAGCCTCCAGTTCACAGGCTTCCCCGCCTGTGACTTTTTCGGGTCCCCGCTTCGCCGTAGCAGTGGTCCCCAACTCCGCAGAAGCCGATTGCCTCCGGAGCTCAGAGGCAATCCGCCATTTCGGTCGCTGGCGCTGACCGGAAGTCTCTTGTGAAATTTTTTGTAATCCATTTATCTTCAAAAATCGGTCAATGTCCATTTCATTCTGTGGCCCTTGTGCATATAATTGTTTGAAATACTTCTGGAAGCAATTTCTAATCTCAATTGGATTATGTATGTGTCAGAGCTGCCCGAGGTCCCAGCTCACAAAGGACCAACGCCGCTTCGTTGTTAAGTACGAAAGTCTTTATTGAAGTTCAGTTTCACTTTCACAGCCGCAGCGTGCAGCCCTACGTCTCAAACTCTAGACCGCTGAAGCTCCGTCTGAATCTCCTCCCCCCAGACACCAGTTTAAGACTCTAGCCTTGCTCCACCTCTTCCTTTGTTCTTTCCTCCTCTGGTTCCGCCTGTCCGTCGGGGTCTCGCCCTTCCTAGACTCTTCTGACGCTGAGTCCCCTGAATCTTCCCCCTCCCTCCGGCGGGCTTTAGGACCTGGTTCCCAATCCGGGTTTCCTGCTGTCCCGCGCGCCTGTATATTTGAACTTGGCGCGCGCGCCCAGCCTGCCACCTTCCTTCTGACCGTTGCACTGCTGCTGTCACTGCTCCCCCCTTCGGGGAGGCTAGCTGGAACTGACCTCCCCTCCGTTCCCCCACTTTCCGATGGAGGCGTGGTCAGCCCTGACTCATCTTCTCTCCCCGCTGGAGGAGACGCTGGTCCTGACACATGTGACTCTTCCCCGCCACTGCGCTCTGGTGGGGAAGCTGGTCCTGATCCCCCGCTGCTGCTTTGGGAGTCCCCGCTGGCCCCTTGTTTCTGGTGTGTCCCCCCTGGGACCCCCCTTGCCCTGACCATCGGCGCCCCCTTCTGGGAATCTTCTGATTCGCTGGAGAAGCTCATGGAATCTCTCGGGTCACTGTCATACTCCCCTACGCTGCCCTCGGATTCCTCCCCTTCGCTCTCCATTTCCTCTCTTCCCTGCGCTTCTGCTCCTGAGCCCCTGACAGTATGTCTTTTCCTTCTACTTCTAAGTTTGTGATGGTGTTTAATTTTTGTCTTTTTTTCAATTGCCAAGCCAATAGTTTCCCACATTTGTTCGCAGATTCAAATGTCTTTTGTCTCATTTGTTTAATTTTCCATTCTATTTCCTGATTCATCAATTCCATATATTGTACTTGATATAGCTTTATTTCTTTCAAGATCTCCTGCGACTTTGGCTTTACTCTCAGGTTTTTCTCTCCTTCTTTTATTTTTTCCAAAATTTTATCCTTTTTCTCATTTCGGCTTCTCTTTTTTATTGCATTCTGTTGAATCAGGAACCTCTCATCACAGCTTTACTTGCATCCCAGATTACTCTTTTTTCAACATTAGTAGTCATATTTATTTCAAAATAGTCTCTCAAAGTTTTTTGGGCCTTTTTATATACTTCTTCATCTCTAAATAAAGTGTCATTCATCCTCCATCCAAAGGAACCGGGTGTTATTTGCTTCATCTCCATCTTTACAGCGTTATGGTCTGAGCAAGTTTTAGGGCAGATTTCCACTTTCTTTATCTTTGGTGCCATTCCTCTAGTAATCCAGATTTGGTCAATTCTAGTCCATGTCATCTTAGCTTCAGAGAAGAAAGTTCCCTCTCTCCCCAGGGGGTTCTTAGTTCTCCAGATGTCAATCAAGTCCATATTGTCAGTCAATTCAAAAAAAGTTTTTGGTAATCTAACATCTTTAGTGACTACCTGTTTTTGTGCCTTATCCATATTTGTAGATACAACTCCATTCATGTCCCCCATCAAGATTATATTGTAGTCCATATAGTCCAAAAGTACCTCATGCAACTTCTTAAAAAATTCAGATTTCCCCTCGTTTGGTGCATACACCCCTACAATCAAAAATTTCCCTCCTTGAAATTGAATTTCAATAGCCAAATATCTTCCTTGATCATCTTTAAAAATTTGTTTCGGTGTGAGTTTCTCCTTTGCATATATCACCACTCCTCTCTTTTCCCACTCCTCTCTTGTCCCAGTCTCTTATTGATAAGTATTTTCCTGTGTAACCTCATTACATGTGTTTCCTGTAAACAAATCAAGTCCAATTGTTCTTTTCTTAATATATGGAAAACACCTTTTCTCTTTCGAGGGGAATTAAGTCCATTACAATTCCAACTTAGAAGTTGCAGAGCCATGATGAGTTACTTATTCTTCCCTCCGACTGCCCCGAGTTGTTGTTCTTCTGTCGGTGGTATGTCTTTCCCTGGCTCAACAAGTCCAAATGATAAATTTGCTATGTCTGCAATTCCTTTTCCTAATGCAGTTGGTTCTTCTCCAGCTTCCACTTCCTTCTGTAAGTCCTCCTCGTGCTCATTCAAAAATTTGTCTTTATCGTTCACTGTCCTTATTCTTATTTTTCTTCCTTTATATTTGAAAGATAGACCTTGGGGAAATTCCCATCTAAAAAGTATTCTATTTCTTCTCAATAAGCCCACAAGACGTTTTCATCTTGCAAAGCAAGCCCATAGGGAAAATCGTCTTGCGAAGCAACTCAAAAACGGAAAACCCTTT
Organism: Podarcis raffonei; assembly: GCF_027172205.1. NCBI lineage: Eukaryota > Metazoa > Chordata > Lepidosauria > Squamata > Lacertidae > Podarcis > Podarcis raffonei. The sequence continues at coordinate 27,573,101 of NC_070620.1, forward strand.
CGTCTAGCGGGTTTCTCGTCTTGCGAGGCATTTGTCTTGCGGGGCACCACTGTAGTTGTTTCAGCAAGTCCTTTCCCTCTTTCTCAAATTTAATTCCATAATTTATCTTAACACAATTTAGCCTTAGATTTTACACCTTAACCCGTTATCAATCTATTCTTACTTAATTCTTTATAACATTTCTGCTAAAGCCATATAACTTCTTTCCAGCATCCTTCTAACATTCATTAATTTTACAATATTTCTGTAAATATACTTTAAATTTTTTCCAGTCTTCTTCCACCGACTCTTCTCCCTGGTCTCGGATTCTGCCAGTCATTTCCGCCAACTCCATGTAGTCCATCAGCTTCATCTGCCATTCTTCCCGAGTGGGTAGATCTTGTGTCTTCCAGTACTTTGCAATAAGTATTCTTGCTGCTGTCGTAGCATACATAAAGAAAGTTCTATCCTTCTTTGGCACCAATTGGCCGACCATGCCCAGGAGAAAGGCCTCTGGTTTCTTCAAGAAGGTATATTTAAATACCTTTTTCATTTCATTATAGATCATCTCCCAGAATGCCTTAATCTTTGGGCATGTCCACCAGAGGTGAAAGAAAGTGCCTTCAGTCTCCTTACATTTCCAACATTTATTATCAGGCAAATGATAGATTTTTGCAAGCTTGACTGGTGTTATGTACCACCTATAGATCATTTTCATTAAATTCTCTTTTAAGGCATTACATGCCGTAAACTTCATACCTGTGGTCCATAACTGTTCCCAGTCAGCCATCATAATATTATGTCCAACATCTTGTGCCCATTTAATCATAGCAGATTTCACCGTTTCATCTTGAGTATTCCATTTCAACAGCAAGTTATACATTCTTGACAAATTCTTAACTTTAGAGTCTAGCAATTCTGTTTCCAATTTTGATTTTTCCACTTGGAAGCCTATTTTTTTATCCACATTATATACCTCCATTATTTGATAATAGTGGAGCCAATCTCGCACTCTATTTTTTAGTTTTTCAAAACTCTGCAATTTTAGTCTGTCTCCCTCTTGTTCCAAAATTTCACAATACTTCGGCCATTTGGCCTCCATATTGAGTTTTTTCTGGGCCTTTGCTTCAATTGGTGACAACCATCTTGGGGTTTTACTTTCTAGCAAATCCTTATATCTTACCCAAACATTAAACAGTGCTTTTCTAACAATATGGTTTTTGAACGCTTTATGTGCTTTAACCTTGTCATACCACAAATATGCATGCCAACCAAATACATTATTGAAACCTTCCAAATCCAACACATCCGTGTTTTCAAGAAGCATCCATTCTCTCAGCCAACAAAATGCGGCTGATTCATAATAAAGTTTAAGGTCTGGCAGGGCAAATCCACCTCTTTCTTTAGCATCTGTTAATATCTTAAATTTTATACGAGGCTTCTTGCCCTGCCAGACAAATCTAGAGATATCTCTCTGCCACTTCTTGAAACAGTCCATTTTATCCCAAATTTGCAATGTTTGAAACAAAAATAATATTCTTGGCAATACATTCATTTTTATCACAGCAATTCGACCTAACAACGATAACTTCAAGTTTGACCATATTTCTGTTGGGATACTGCCAGGGAGATAAAGTCCATCTGAGCCCCCAAGCCGGCTGCCGGACGATCCATCGATCTCCCGTAGACACACAGTATCAGCAATTAGCGACACGAAGCCTCAGAAACAGTATTCCACATTCTTAGGCTGGTGCACACTCTGTCAGCAGAATTCACACAGCGAGAGATGCACAGCAGGAGAGCATATTTACAGTTTATTCAGCGTTGGTCAGAACAAAGAAAAACATGACTGCCTGCTTCGGTCTGCTCAGGCACGAAGAAGAACGAAAGCAAAGACACAACAGAAACATCCTGTGCAACTGGAAATACGCAGACTCTGTGACTCACAGCCTGCTCCCTTTTAAGGTGGAACGGAAATATCCTAACAATTTCTAAATCCTTTTTCACTTCAGTCCAACATTTTTCATAATTATCCTTAAATAAATTCACATTCTTAGCAGTCATATTAACCCCTAAATATTTCACTTTCTTGACCAATGTCAATCCTGTCTCCTTCTGAAACTTGTCTCTCTCAATCTCATTTAGATTTTTCTCTAAAACTTTAGTTTTCATCTTATTCAACTTAAAACCTGCTACCTGACCATAAGTCCACCCCCTTTCTATAAGCCAGGTCGTTCTCGCCCAGTTGGATGACCAGCGCATCGGGTGGGCCTTCAACTGCAATTCTTTTTGTTACTGCTGGGAAGAATTCTTCCCAGCGCATTCCCCGACGTGCAATCCAGGACACTTCTACATTGTTTGAAAGTTGCAGATCGCCGCACCAGCCCCTGGCAGCTGCCCGCGCTCTTGCCCAGTGGACAATACTGTGGCCAATGATCCACAGACGCACCGCCCCAACACCTGAAACAGAAGAGAACAAGAGAGACGGATCAGGGGGCAGATGGGGGGAAAGGGTGGTTAGTATGGCTTCCGGATGTATCCCCTGTAAGCGTTCGACTTCCACCGGCCCATGTCCATTATCCTCTCAGCCGGTAGATCCATGTGCACGGCAGTGGTCGCCGCCCCAAAGCGGAATGAGTGGGCGGCATACTCCTCCGGTGGAAGCCCAATAGCAGCGATCTCCTTGCGCATAACCCTTGTGAACTGGTGCTTTGACAGGCGAGAGCCGTCAGCATGTATGAAGAAAGGGCCATTTAACTTCGGCCTTAAGCTCAGGAACTTTCTCGCATCCTTTACAGGGCAAGGGTCGGCCTTCTGAGTCGCCTGCAGGCAGATTAGGGCCCCTCTGCCAAGCTGGTCGGTCTTTGAGCTGCGAATTCTCAGGATTACCTCTGCACTAGACAAGGTCACGTCCTCAAGGAGGAGCCCCCTGTTGTTACTGCCCGGTTGGTCCTCACAGACCACCTCGCCTATGCGTAAGGCGCCAAAGAAGGTGAAGGAAAATGCTGTGGAAAATAACCTGGCCTCGAAGCTGGACCAGCAGATGACCCTGAGCTTCTTACGTAGCTGCATGAGTATGTCATAAGTTATGGGCCTTCTGCCGTCGGAGCTAGGAGGTCGAGACCTACGCCAGCCCTCGAGCATCTTCCGCACCACGAAGTGTGTGCAGGGGTCGACTGAAAACAGAGCTTTGGCAAAGAACGATATTGCTGCAGAATGAATATTGAGGGTTTTTGGGGCCCACCCTAGGTCGCGGAGGTGCACCTGGAAATCGGCTTGCAGGGCCATGCTGTCTTGCCATTATAGCCATCTAAGAATTGCAGCCAAACCTGGAGATCTGATTTTACTGCCTTCGAGAGGTGCACTCTATGATGAGGCGACCGTAAACCTGCTGACAGCTTTGCCAACCGTGCACAAAAGGGGCAACCGGGGGAAACTACACGGCACGCGAAGTTGAGGTGACCTAGGAGTGATTGAATTTGCTTCAGGGTAACCTTCCTCAAGGGCAATATCTGTGAAATAAGCTCTTTTAGGGCAACCAACTTCTCAGTACGTAGGCGAGAGGTTTGGGCAACTGTGTCGAGTTCAATGCCCAAGTAAGTCATCGTGGTGACCGGGCCCTCCGTCTTCTCGTTTGCTAAAGCTCCTCAGCCAAGGATTTGAAGGCCTGTAGCAAGGCCATGCAGTCATTTGCATTACTTGCAACCAAAATAAAGTCATCCAAGTAATGCCCCACCCCTTCAGCACCAGTTTTAAATTTCAGCGCCCATTCCAGGAAGGTGCTGAAAGTCTCGAAAGCGGCACGAGACTTCCGGGTTGGCGCCATTGTCTAATGGCGGATTCCCTCCGAGCTTCGGAGGGAATCGGCTCAACAGGGGTCGGGTTCTGCCGCGGCGACGACGTGGGGACCCTCAGAAACCACAGGCGTTGAAGCCTGTGGACTTGGTGACTCGGCGGGCACCATTTGCGCCCCCCCCGACCTGCAAAGGAGCCTTTTTAAAGGCTCTGGAACGGGGGACGGAGAGCGGCGTGGTGCTGTGAGTTCGACTGCTTCCCCTGCTGAGTGAAGCCGCATGCCATGGACGGAGAGCGCTAACTTCTTCCTTTGAACATTCGGATTAAAAGTAACGACCCGTGAGTAACACGGTAATTGGACTTAAAAGGGAAATTTTATCTTTGGGAATTAGGCACTAACGGGCAAGGTGTTAAAAGGAAGTCCGCCTACCCGCCTTGTAAACATCGTAAAGCAAGGATTTTATTACTAAGGTTGTGAGAATACCTTTCTTCTTTGTGGAGAAAAGCAATTAACTTTACATTGGGGCAATTTAAGTGATTGTGCTGGAGGATAAGAGCTAACATTGAGAACGGAATTCACCCCTCCCCCAAGACCCGGGAGCGATCGGTGAGAGAGCCTGCGGAAGACTTCCGGGTTGGCGCCATTGTTTAATGGCGGATTCCCTCCGAGCTCCGGAGGGAATCGGCTCCGTAGCGTCTGGGTCTGGCCGCTGCGGCGAAGCGGGGACCCTTAAAATCACAGGCGCGGATGCCTGTGAACACAGAGACTCGGCGGGCACCATTTGCGCCCCCCCAATCCGTGACGGAGCCTTTTTAAAGGCTTCGGAACGGGGACAGGGTGAGGCGTGGTGCTGAGAGTACTCCCTCGTCTACGGAGTGAAGCCGCAAGCCATTGACAGAGAGCGCCAACTTCTTCTTTGGATCGATTGGACTTTAAAACATCAACCCGTGAGTAATACGGAGATTGGAACTTTTAAAAAAAAAAAATTCTATTTTGGATCTGGAACGAGCGGGAAGGGGTTAAAAAGGAAGTCCACCCCCCCTCTTTGTAAACAATTTAAAGCAAAGGACCGAGCAGCTAAGGTCGAGAGAATCTGTTTCTTGCTTTTTAATAAAAGATCTTGACTTCACGGTTTTGACATTATAAGAAGATATACTGGAGGATAAAAAGAATTTTGGGAGCTGAAATTTCACCCCCCCCCCTAGACCCGGGAACGTCCTATGAGAAAGCCTGCTGTATTGAAGAGTTTGACAGCTGTCAAGTTAGCTGTCAGTCAGCTAGTTGTCAGCTGGAAAAAGAGAACATTGTTTCTGCTGTTTCTGCTGGTTTACTCGGTATAACTTGTTGAAAATAAGGAGGGCTGATACAAAATAACTGGACTTTTGGTTTTGAGCTGAAAGGAATATTAAGGAACTAAAATCCCCCTAGAGGGGTATTAGGGACATTACACTACAAAAATGGCTGGAGCATGTAAAATTCAAGCAGAATTGGACAGAGCATTTGTTCTCCTGGGAAAGTTACAAGATGAGTACAATGCTTTGTCTACAGAGGTTTCAGTACTACATTTGACAGTAAATAACAGCTTTGAGCCTGATAAGGACTTGAAACAGGAAGCCCATTCAACTGAACAAATAAAGGAAACTGAAAGTGTAGACACGATGGAGCAATATGTTGTTTTTGAAGAAAATGAAGGAGGAGCTGGAATTCTGCAGGAGTCAAAGGAGAGTTGCAATATGAGGCCTGACATGATGATAAAAAAGGACAATAAAAATTTGGTGCGGAAAGTCTGGCCTGAATGGGAGTCTGAAAAATGGAGAGATCTCCTTTGGAGGAGATCTGAAGACCTGAGGATTACAGATTTGCTGAAGGTGAAAGTTGGAGCTTCGGGGACATGTGGATTTGAAAGAAATTTGAAACAAGAGTTGGAGTACCCCATAGGCTTTGCTTTCAAGTATGGAGGTCTGGCTGGAAGCAACATGGATCCTGTTGGGCCGGAGCCTCTCCGAGACTTGGGGTTTAACATCAAGGACTATCAAAGAGACCGGCAGAAAGGAACTGAGAGAGATATAAGGGCCTCGGACGTGAGATCTCCAGGCTAAATAACATAAAGACTGATGGATATTGGTTGGGGACTGGAACCGGGAAAGGGGTGGGTGGAGGTTGGGAATCCAAAGGGTACATAAGTATAATCTGCCTTGTTTTTTTTTGTGTGTTTTTTTTGTTAGCTGTATGGAAATTGGGAAAATCGTGGAAGGGAAATTTTGGTCGACTTTAGGAAAAAGGTTTAAGAATAATTAATGAGGTATAAGTATTGATGTGTAAATTTGATAAGGTAAAATTGGTTTTTTTTTAAATTAAATGAAAATAAGGCTGGTAAAAATAAATTGAGGGAATGGAAAAAAGAAGTAAAGTAAAATAATAGTATGTTAGAACAAATGTTCAAGCTAAAGTAAAGAAATAAGTTAAGGACTTGCTGAATTGACAATTTAAATTGGAATACAAGAAGGGGAGGTGTGAGGAGGTCTGAGAAATAAGGTTAAGGAAAATAAGTATCTGAAACTTTATGTGTTTTTTCTTTCTTTCTGTTATGTATTTTTGTGTTTTTTCTATCTTGTTTATTTTTTGTTTTTGATTGTTATATGTTTCTTGAAAATACCAATAAATATTAAATAAAAAAAAAAAAGAGAGAGAGCCTGCGGAAGAGGTATAAAGACTTTGACAGCTGTCAAACTAGCTGTCAAAGTTGGAAGAAAAGGGAAACTCTGTTTTTGCTGACTTTGCTGGTTATATTCGCTACAATTTGGCAATAAATTGTTAAAATAAAGAAGGAAAGGTTAACTTGGCTTTTGGGTGGGAATTGGAAGACATTAAGTAACAAGAATCCCTCTAGAGGGGGTTCAGGACATTACAAAAATGTCTGTAAGTGGAAAAATACTGGCTGAACTGGAAAAGACCTTCTCGCTCCTGGGAAAACTGCAGGAACAGATGGATGTTTTGACTGTGAATGTCACAATAATGAAGGGAACAGTAAATAAAGTTGCTGAGCCTGGAAGAGATATGATTCAAGTTCCTGCAGATGAACAGGGAAGTGTTGTTGTTGATCTAAAAATCCTTACAGCCAAACAAGAAAAGGAATTTGAGTCATCTGAGGATGTGTTAAAAGAGGAACATGAGGATCTGAAGGAAAAAGATGGAGGTGCTGTGATGTCGCAGATGATCAAGGAGAGCCAGAGGCCTGTTAAGTTGGACACAAAGGAAAATAAGAACAGGATGATGAAAATTTGGTTTGAAGTGAAGAATGGAAATTGGAGAGATCTCCTCATATGGAGATCTGAAGAAATATGGAATACAAATTTGGCTAATGTGGAATTTGGAGCCTTTGGGACATTTGGACTTATGAGAAGTAAGAAACAAGATCTTGGCTCCATTGTTAAATATGGAGGTCTGGCTGGAAGAAATATGGACCTTATTGGAACAGAGCCTCTTCGAGATTCGGAATTTAAAATAAAGGACTATCAAAAAAACCGGCAGAGAGAAATTGAGAGACAGTTGAGTGCCTCAGACGTGAGGTCGCCAGGCTGATGGCAGATGGACTTTGGTTGGGGTTCGAAACCGGGAAAGGGGGTGGTAGGGCTTCGGGAATCCAAAGGGTGTACAAATATATTTTGTTTTAATTAAGTTGGTTTTGCCACTAACATAAAAATGGGGATTTTTGAAAACAGCAAAGTGAAGGAGGACCTTGTTAAAAAGAAAGGAAGGAAGGAAGGAAGGAAGGAAGGAAGGAAGGAAGGAAGGAAGGAAGGAAGGAAGGAAGGAAGGAAGGAAGGAGTTAAAGCAGCCACAGTCCCTTGATTACAAGGGTGTTCCGTGGCAAGTCCCCCTCCCCCCTTGAGAAATAAAGACACAGGACACAGTATATAAGGTAAATGGGCGAAACTTGGCCACAACTTTGTGGATTGCAGGAATTGAGCGGTATTGGCTTAGGCATTGGTCCTATCAGCTAACCGGCTTCAGCCCAATTGCATGAAGACCGGTGAGGGTTAACCACCTGCTGATGTACATCAACTAGGATCTCCCCCGGGGTCACCGCTCAGGGGCGTGCCTTAGGCCCACACTGTGGGAGCCAGGGTGGGAGCCAGAAAGCCCTGGCAAGGTTTGTAGTGCCACCTGGTGTCTTGCTGACCCAGTGACCAGCATGTCTGTGTCTTACAGTGTATTGGGATTGTATTGACCTTAAAAGGAGTTGTGTTTCCTCTGGGCAGTGTTGACCCTATATGGTGTGGGTGGGTTTAAGCTGGCCAGATGAGGTAACATGAGACACTGGCAAGCAGCCATGCGGCTGGAGAGAACAAAGGGTAATAAAAACGGACTGGAGAGGAGAAGATGTCTGAAAGAGCTGCTCCATCAGTCCAAGGAAATAAGCTAGCTCTCTGCGTCTTTATTTTATGCTGAAAAGCGCCATTTGTAACGGCTGGCCCGACAAGTGGTGCCCCGTGTGAGGCTGAATAAAAGATACGACTGAGGTTTTTAAAAGAGAGCTAAAGAAGCAAGATTGAAGCAAACAGTCTGGGCAAGACTGTGAGAAGATTTTTGATCCAAGCAGTGGATATTCATCGACTTACCTCGCCTGGAAAAGGCTGCAAGCGCTATTCATCTACGGATCCAAGGTTAGTCGATCCCTTAAATATTGATTTTAGAAAAATGGGCAGCTCTTTGACTACTCCCCAACAGAAATTTTTAAAAGACTTAAAATTTCTCCTCTCCTGCAACAAATTGGAAGTTCCTGAGGGAGATTTGATACAGCTCATTCTGGCAATCGATGAACATTGCCCCTGGTTTCCTGCAGAAGGAACTTTGGAATTAAAACATTGGGATGATATTGGAACACATTTTCATGGGCTTCCCAGCATTGATGTTCGAAATTTAAATGCATGGTGCAAGGTTCGATATGCTATGGGTTCTTTATCACCAAAAAATATCTCCATAGCTGCATTGCCAACACAAGCTCAAGCTTCTTTAATTCAGCCTGCTGTCCTGCCATGTGTTCCAGCCCTTGCTTTGCCTGCAGCCCCAGATCCCAAACCTCCAGACTGCAGTTCCTCACCAGAAGACCCAAATCTGCAAAAATACCGTGGTCTGGCTGGAAATGATCCTGCTCTTTCAGCAGCAGCAAAAGCAGCTACCCCTTTGCAACGTGCAGTATTTGCCTGTTCCTTAACTCAGGATACTAAGGCATTCCCTGGTGTTCCAGCAGGAATTCAAGCCCAGCTTTTGGCTCCAGATGAATTCAAGCCTTTGGCACGTACAGTTTTACCCCCATCAGCTGGTGTATTGTTTGCTCACGAATGGGAAATTGCCTGTGGTGTTTATGCTCCTGCTTTACTGCAACAAATCAGAGGAAAAAATCCTAATCCTACCCTCGCAGATGTGATGGATGCTATGATGGAGCATGGCCCCATTGCTCAGGCTTCAGTACAAGCCACACTGCTGCAGATCTTATTGAGGGATACAGCTCTTGCTGCTAAACAAGCAATGAGAAAAATCCCAGAACCTAGAGAATCATATCCTTCCTTTATGGACAGGCTGATTACAGCAGTGAGTAGCCAAATTGAAAATCCTGAAGCCAAACAAATAATTATCAAACAATTGGCCTTTGAAAATGCCACTGAGGATTGTAAGGTTGCGTCGCGCCCGATAATACACCTTCCTGCCACTACGATGCTACGCATTTGTCAGTCTGTTGGTACAGCCACCCACAAGGCTCAATTGCTGGCAGCAGCACAAGATAAAAACCAACCTGTAGCTATCAATACAGCATTTCCAGCATGGCAAACCAAGATCACTGATACCTCAGTGTGGGTAGAACAGTGGCCTCCACCAAAAGAAAAAACCGCAGCAATGGCACCATCTCGTTTCTGAACAGCTTATTTCTGAACAATTAACTTTTGGCTACATTGAAACATCTTTATCCCACTGGATCCAGCAGACAGGAACAGTTTGCTTTTACATTGCCAGTATATAACAAATTGCAATCCACCCAGTGATATCAGTGGATTGTTCTGCCACAACAGCATGTGGAACTCCCCTACACTTTGCCAAAATTTTGTGAATGAAGCATTGAAACCTTTCCGCATGCGCCACCTAGAGGTGCTGAACACAAGCTGCATCTGGCAATATTTGCTACACCATTGTTGCCAACAGGAAATTTATATGCTCAGACGGACAAGAAGAAGACTATCTGCATTATAGAATGGTTACATTTACCTCATACCCCTTTGAAGAACATTTATTCAGCAAATGAATCCACATCAGACAATTGTTATCAAAGGACGTTCACGTGCTATAACTTTGAGCAGTTTTGATGTTGCATCAATTTATATGCCATTTTCACAGACTGAACAGCAGCATTCATTGATCACAAATGCTGCCATGCAAATTGTTTTGGCTGATTTTATAGGTCATCATTTTTAATCCTCCAAAGGATGACCGTTTGACATTTCTGACACAAGTCACTTATGTTTTGACAAACCCCTTGTCTCTCACACTTCTCCCCTCTGCATTAATCCTCTTCACAGATGGAACAAGAAGTATGGGGGTGGTGATGTGGGAGGAGGGAGGAAAATGGGAAAGTTTATTTACCTCTTCACAGTCTTCTGCCCAGCGAGCAGAGCTAGCGGCTGTGATTCTTGCCTTTCAATCCTTTCCTACTCATTCTTTCAATCTTATTGTGGATACTCAGTATGTATATCGCTTTTTGCTATTTTACCAATATCTTATATAACTCCTTCCTTGGATTCTGACTTGTTTTCCTTGTTTCTTGCCCTGTAGGCCTTACTTCAGCACAGAGAGTTCCTTATTATGTTGCACATCTTCGCTCCCACACATCACACCCAGGGTATTTAGCAGAGGGAAATTCAAGAGCAGATTCAGCTCTGAAGAACATTTCTGCCTTCTCTCTTTTCTGATCCTATACTATGTTATAACAACCTTCATCTCCCTGCAAAAGCATTGGCTAAGCAGTTTTCTATTCCTTTGGCCCAGCATATATTTCTAAAACATTTTCGGAATTTTGTATGTTGTGGAATGTGAAATTAACTCATGGTATACACTTTAACTCCATAGGGCAAGCGATAGTGGAAAGAGCGCACCTGATGTTCAAAACACTATTGCTAAAACAGCTTGGCGGCCGAAACATCCAACAGCACTCATTCCTTCAGCTGTTCACCAAGTTCTTTTTGTGTTTAACCATCCTTATATCCAAATACTAGGACCCATACTCCCGCGGAATTGCATTTTAGGAAGGAGGAGGCACTCCCCCACCCCTTGGTGGTGTACAGACGCTTGCCTGATCCCGCATGGCATCGACCTGTCCCGCTGATCACGTGGGGACGAGGGTACGTGGCAGTGGATGTCGAGGTCAAGCCTTTATGGGTTCTAGCTCGATGCGTGCAGCCATGGCAAGTCCCTTCAACTGCGGAAGTGCTTCCTAACCATTTGCCTTGCCATCCTTTGCTGCACCATTATACAAGGAAGAGAAGCAGACACAGTCCAGTTGAAACCACCATATTTCACCTTATCGGCTGGCAAGCAGCAGTTGCCTGAATCCTACACTGGCTGGCAGTATTCACGGCTCAGCCACTCTCGAACTATAAGAACAGTGTTGTTGAATGGGACTTTAAGGGTGAAAATTATCAAAAGATATGGAGGAATAATATTTTTGTACAAGTTATGATTAAGTTTACTAGTTTATTGCATGCTTCTAAATGTTGGGTATGTATGCCTGCCCCCAGTTAGTTTCAAATTAAAGAGGGGAAAGAATCATGGGGCATATATCCAAACTGTAAATATACATTGAAATTCATGTTTAATAGCTCTTGTTCTCTTACAGGAACATACAGTGACCAATCTCAGTGCTATAGAAGCGATACCAGTGCATGGCTAAAAACTAGAAAGGAAGCCTACCATGCAGCATGGAATCAGAATTCTTACATTCTTGGCTTCCAGATGGAAGTTGGCTTCGACATTTATTGATTATAGTGATTATTATAGTAGTTATTTGCATTATTTTGTGTTGCTATATACAATGTATTCATTCTTTAATTTCTGTATGTACTGCATGGTTCTCCAGTCCACGGCCCGCTTCCGGTGTCAAAAGAGTCGCTTCTCGCGCTCGACAAAGCCATTGGTACTGATATATATGATTATGCTTAAAATATAAAGAAAGAGGGCATGTGGGAGCCAGGGTGGGAGCCAGAAAGCCCTGGCAAGGTTTGTAGTGCCACCTGGTGTCTTGCTGACCCAGTGACCAGCATGTCTGTGTCTTACAGTGTATTGGGATTGTATTGACCTTAAAAGGAGTTGTGTTTCCTCTGGGCAGTGTTGACCCTATATGGTGTGGGTGGGTTTAAGCTGGCCAGATGAGGTAACATGAGACACTGGCAAGCAGCCATGCGGCTGGAGAGAACAAAGGGTAATAAAAACGGACTGGAGAGGAGAAGATGTCTGAAAGAGCTGCTCCATCAGTCCAAGGAAATAAGCTAGCTCTCTGCGTCTTTATTTTATGCTGAAAAGCGCCATTTGTAACGGCTGGCCCGACACCACACCTCCATAGGCTTCGGACAGGGCAACGCCCCCCGGAATCCTTTACTGGACTACCCTTTGCTTTGGGGGAAGGTGATGGCACTTCCTCCCCCCTCATTTGCATAACAATACCCCTACCAATGCCTAACCGCCAATCGAGCCAAAGCTTGCCGCCAATACCCTCAATTGTTGTTGCTGTTGAGTCGTTTAGTCATGTCCGACTCTTCGTGACCCCCTGGACAAGAGCACGCCAGGCACTCCTGTCTTCCACTGCCTCCCGCAGTTTGGTCAAGCTCATGCTGGTAGCTTCGAGAACACTGTCCAACCATCTCGTCCTCTGTCGTCCCCTTCTCCTTGTGCCCTCAATGCAGACCTTTAACTGTGGCTAATGTTAGCCATGGTTTGTTTAAACAAGCTAGCTAGGTAAACTATAGTTCAAAGACGGCTTGTCAAACCATAGTTAACATAAAGCGCTGTTTGTCGGATTTGGGTGAGACAACAAACTTTGGTTAATCTAAACCAGGAGGTCGGTTCCAACCTCTTTGCAGGTGGGCAGAGATGGAGGGGGGTGGGAAGAGTGTGAGCCTGAGGCCCTCTAGGGCTCATTCTCTACACGCTAAATTATAGTTCTACTTGAAATCTGAATTGGGCATGTAAATATTCCATACTCATTCTTCAACAGCTTGGCCTGCTTCACCCTGGTTCTGATTTCAGAAATGTTATGAAAGACTGCCTGATTCCACGGTCTTCTTTTGCAGATACAATGAGTTTTACTTCTTTACCCATCCTGCTCTGTTTATTGAGGATCACTTCCCAGATGACCCCAGATGGCAGCTTCTGAAACAGACATTAAGGCTGAAGAAGGACGGGTGTGATGGCTAAAATATGCCTGAGTTTTATTCTGTAGGACTGACTGACTGGAACATCCACAGAAACATCACTCGCTGGAACATGTAAAATCCATTAGAAGCATCTATCCAGAACACAGTTGCATTGGCAGTCGGTCTCATGTTTTTCAAAATGGAAGGACTGCGTCACATAAGCCAATACCCTAGCAAAGCAGAAGCACTGGGGGAAATCTGCATATTTGGCAAGTTAATCTTTTTAGAGACAATTGCGCTTATGAGATATACACACACACATTATTTATACAATTGCCATATATATATATATATATATATATATATATATATATATATATATATAAAACACCTCTATTTCTTTATTAGTAACCTTGATGTCAAACCAAAGTGACCTTAGCAGCCGCTTGCCAACTAGAACAGAATAATTACATTAGAGTACGTGTTTGTATGTTGCTTAGAGAGGGCTAAGAAGCAATCAAGATTGCTTGTGGCAATTCACATTCACCGCTAATGTGGACTTTTGCTACTTTAATATGTGGAAACATTGAGCCTGTGCAGGTGGTGAATGTCCCCATATATGTGAAGAGGACAGTATTGAGGACAAACTTTGTTTTGGGACAACTTTCTAAGATCCTGTGTGATAGATAGTCTCTCGGAAAAGATTAAAGATAAGCAAAAACAGGAGTTGATAGGTAACTGAACTGGACAACAGGGTCGAAGCAACTGCTTATAGACATTTCTGAAGGCCTGGGCCACTCCCACTCCCCACGTGATTGGCTGTCTAAACTTCCAAGCTGCGAATCATGACTCAGAGTTTAAGGGCCAATGGCAGAAGCCCAAATCCAGAAATGTTCTGTGATTGGATATCATGTATCGAATCAGAACCCAGGAGCTCAGAATCCTTAGTCCAGACTCAAGACCACTGAATACATAACAGGCCCCATGGCATTTTCAGGAGACTGGCTGACTATTGATGTGTAACCACAAAACTCAAGAACTGTCCCGCTTGCTAGAATTGAGCTGAGGGATCCCCTTGTACCCTTGGAGATCTTTCGAAAAGCAAAGACACGTAGGATTTTGCCTTGATAAGAAAAGAAACAAGAATCAGTGATGGGGGAAATTTTGTTCTGGGGCTCAGCCCCTGCACTTCCTCCTACTGCTAGCACTCAGTCGTGTGCTAAGTACAAAGATCATGCCCCTTTTGGACTTCCAAAGGATGGGGAAACCCTGCATTTAAAGACACGGGACAACAATGGGATGGGGCGGATTTCATGCGGACGCCAATATATTACAGTCAAACCTCAGCTCCCGAACGCCTGCGTTTTGGAACGTTTCGGCTCCCGAACGTCGAAAACCCGGCACATTTCAAAACGATTGTGAGGCAAAGTAAGAGTCCATCAGTTCCTGAGGTGAAATTTTGGGGTGGGGAACGTCTGACCTCTGAGCACATCTTGCCCCCTCCCCAAGTCTTCCCCATTTGGTCCATGAGGCCATTCTCACATGCAGGTAAGGGGTGAGGCTTGACTGATAGGACATGGCTTTCCAAAGCTGCTTTCTTTGCACAGCCCTCAAAGCATGGGACTAGTTGTCAGGATCCTCTGAAGAAATGCAGAAACCAGGGACCCATTGCTAAGCAGGATGGCTCCCCCTTCATATCAACGCAGAACATCCCATTCAGTTGGGCTGAGCCATGGCACTCCTGGCAGAGAGCTCTTTGGCGAGCCAATACTCAGTACTAAGTAGAATTGCCCATCCCTTCAGATCCTTCTGAGCACTAAAAAAGGAGGGAGAGGTTTCTTCCCTTCCCTGTGAAGCCCAAGCTTGCTGAGCTCTTCAAGAGAGAGGTGGGGGCTCCCGAAGGCTTCCCCTCCTTCCTTTAAGCCTGATCTCACTGCAGTCCTAAAAGGGGGAGACTCTCCAAGACTGTAGTGATATTAGGCTCTTTCCCTCCTCCCTTTTAGGCCTGATGTCTCTTTGTTGGTAGTGAAAGGGATTTTGACCCAAGATACAGATCCCAATAAGGATCTGGCACACGAAGTCCAGAAGTTTCCCACCTATTCAGCCTAGCTGGAGAGAGCCAACCTGAGGAAGCTGGCACAAGCTTCTATCCAGATGCTTCAAGAAATAGGGTGGGGGCCTGGCAGCAAAATAGAAATTCTAACAAGGCTGATGCGTCTGATAGCTAACCTAAAAAAAGCATCTAATTACTAAATATATATTCTTTTTCATGGAGCACATAGTTAAACTATGGAACTTGTTCCCACAAGAGACAGTGAAGGCCTCGAAACATCGATGGCTTTAAAAGAGCATTAGACACGTCCTTGGAGGAGAGGGCTATCAATGGCTACTAGCATTGATGGCTATGCTCTGCCTTCACAGTTGGAGGCAGAAATGCTTCTGAATACCAGTTGCTGGAAACCACAGGAGGGGAGAGGAAATGAGCAATGGGGACACCTTCTGTATCTGCGCTTCCCCACGCAGGGAACTTTGACACACTCCAGCGCTGGTTTGCTCAAACATGTTATGCTTTCCCCCTTTGTTTTGACTTCATGGATGCTCTTCCTGCTACTCGTCTCCTAATGCCAAGGTCTCCAAGCAAGGGTTTGATAAACCCAGATCAAGCCATGCTCTTCCCTCATCCCTCCAGTTGGGCATTTCATTCCTGGCTCGAAGCACTTAACTGTTCCTCCAAGGAGCGCCTTTCAAGTAGGCTTTCAAGATGGGAGGAGTACAAGCATCAATGCTGCCTCAGGAAGAAGATCTGTATGGTAAATAGAAGCTTATGTATGGCTATTGATCTGGATCCTCTGTGTCAGCTGCAGGGAACCTTTGGCCCTCCAGATGTTGTTGGGTGACAACACCTGTTAGTCCCAGCAAGCATGGCCAGGGATTATGGGAGCTGTAGTTCCCCAGCATCTGGAGGGCCAAAGATCCCCTACACCTGCTGTATATATTAATACTACTTAGTAGTGCTGCGTATCTTAGGAAATCATTTTATGAGCCCGTCACTCAACCACCCAGTGGTGTAGCTAGCCGCTCAGGGGCCCAAGCCACCACGTCACTCCCAGGAGAGATGCGTGGCTCGGGTGCGCTTCTGGCCCCGCGGGAAGTGCTGCCCCCTGTGGTGTGGCGCCCAGTGCCCCCTCCCCCCCCAGCTACATCTCTGCACCCACCTCTTGGGATATCCTGGGAACAAGGCTTGAATGGTAAAAATTAACTGCGCTCAGTGTTATTTTTCTAGAAAAAGAGGTGCCAGAACTCACCACGAACGCTTCCCTTGTTCTTTTACAATGGCAATGGCACCGACCTGAGAGGTGCCAGAACTCAGTTCCAGTGAGTTCTGGCTGGGGGGGAAAGCTGCACTATATTTTTTTCCTCTAAGGCTGGAGCTTCAATATGTGGCATGTGGGTGGGTGGGTACATTTTCTCCCTCACCTCAAGCAGCCCTGTTTGTGTTCTTGTTATGCTACCATTATAGTTCCTGAAATGAGCTTGCAGTTGGCGTTCTGTTGAATGCATATTGCAGACGGATGCAGTGAAATTTGCAGCCGGGGTTAAGGGATTCCTATCAAAGCCAGATGTTTGCTGCGAAGAGGGCTTCTCTAAGGAGGTACCAGCTCTTCCAGTGGGAAGTGCAAACCATGCCATACGCCTTGTGTACTGTACTCAAAATGGTCTTGCAAGATCAGATCAAAATCCTACCTGGTTCAGCATTCTCCCTCTCCTTCCTTCTGTCTGTGTCCTTTTAAGCAGAGCAACGTTGGTCTACTCCCTGCTGCTGTATTTCCCTTGGGGAGAAGCAGAAAAGGCTCCCTATCTCTATTCCCTATTGGTTCCCTGTATTCCAACCCTTTAGATCACATCATAGGTCATCCTTTGCTCCCCCTCCCTTTCCCCACTGTTTCAAGAATGACTTTTCCATTTTTGTTCCTAGATTATCCATGGGATAAATCCAATCAGAAATCAATACAAATAGACTTGGCAAAGTTTAAGGAACTGGATGCCTATGCACAGAAGGTATGCTGTCTCTTATTGTGATATATGCAGCAAGGAATTTGCTAGGATGCTGAGGTTTTTAATGTGCATTTGGAATTTGAGAGTGCTTTCAAGTGTCCTCTCCTGATAGGAGGCAATTACTTCTGTTCAGATGGAAGGTCCGAACTGGGAACATCATGAGTCACAAGACGCTGCTCCTGTTTTCCAGAAAACTAACACGGTGGAGCACCTATTCACATGGGCTGCACGCACCATGCATTTAAAGAACACCAACTCCCCAAAAGAACTATGGGAGCTGTAGTTTTCCCCTCACAGAGCTACAAATCCTAGAACCCTTAACAAGCCACAGGATTCTCTTTCTCTCTCTGTGCGTGCGTGAATTAAATGCATGTATATACACCCATCTTTAGTTATTTTGCAGCATTGCTTTGCTTTAAAAATTCAGGAGATAGCTCCAAAGTGAATTCGGAGGAGAGCTAGCAATCATAGGCAATATGAAAGGGTTTGAACGACTCCTCTCTCTTTCACAATTCACTTTCGATCGTATTTATACTACAGACTGAAATTGATTTGGTAGTTATTTCCTCTCCTCGGGGAACTCCGAGTACTATACTTCTGTGAACAAGGCTAGCAGTCATTAACAGAACATTCTCAGGGCCCTTGCCAAACCGCAACTCCCAGGAATCTCTGGGGGGCCTCGCCAGAATTAAACTGGCATAAAATTAATATACTGGCGCAGTAATCAGCCCTGGGTTTCCCCCAGTGCTGTCAAGTGACAACAGTAGGGCCGGCTCAGGATCCAGGGTTGCCTTGGTCCCTCCCTGCCCCCAGAATGCCCCTCCCCGTTGTACTTCCACCCACCCAAAGGTGCAATGGGCAGTGGCGAAGCTGCATGCTCTGGCACCAGGGGCGGAGAGCAGGCAGGGGCGTGGCTGGCGTGTGTCCCGGGGGCGTGGCTCATCGCCTGCGGGGGCGTGACATGCATCCTGGGGGCGTGGCGCCCGGCACGGTGGGGGGGGGGTGCGCGGTGCATGTCGGGGGCGGCCGCAATGGTACCCCCTCCCCGATGGTGCCGGGGGCAGTGCACTCCCCCCCCCCCGTTCCTCTGCCTGTAGCAATGGGGGAACTCTGCACTTGTGGGGAGACAGTAGCAAAGAGGATTTGGGTTTCAGCTGAAGATTGTAGAAATAACATGCCTGTGAACCCTGGAAAAAGGAAAGGTTAATCATGCGTCTCCCTTCAGAACAACTCCCCCCCCCCCCAAGGGTACACTTTTGGCAAGTATAATAAATTATTTGATTGATCAATCAAGTAAAACACATACACTTAATCAACTAACTGTGCAATCCCAGTGAATTCAGCAAGAGACACTCTTGTAAGTGCACGCAGGATTGCACCCTAAAATTTCTTTAAACAAGAGGACTTAGGTAGAAGAAAGGAACTGGTACCCCCTCGTCCATATTAACTGCTTCCAAGTCTATTTACCGTCTGTGAAACAGGTGAATGTCAGGAATAGCATGAAAAACCTGGTGAGTGTCTTGCTCCAAAAAGCCCACAGTGACCTGGAGAAAGTGCGAGCCATTTGGATGTGGATCTGCCACCATATAGGTAGGTGGGGGTAGCACCTTTCTGCATACTTGAGTCCCCTTGCCTCTGACAACTTCCGGTATTAAAAGATCAGCCTTTGTCACTGCCTTGCGCCCATGAATCCAGCTCTGTAGCAGAGTTCTTTAGCAGACACCCAGTCCAGTGATTGCCAGCCAAGGAAGATGGATACGTAAGGTCATATCAAAGCAAGTTATATTCAGAGTAGACCGGCTGAAATCAAAGGATGTAAGTAACTCATGGACATTAAATTTAGTGGGTCTACTCCGAGCATGGCTTCTTTGCAGCTGTCTCGGGCATTTTCACCATTTCATAGCCAGTCATGTCAGCTCCATTTGCACAAAGGATTCTGGATTGTAACCTGTGTGGATCAGTGATTTGGTGTTTGGCTCACACAGAGCTTGACTGGGATCTCTGTTCAGCCATGAATCTCAGAAGGGATCAGGAGGTGCTCATTGATAACAGAAATCACTGGGTTACAGTGTAGCACCCTGCTTGTGGTTAACGCTTAGCTGGAATGAAATATTCAACGCAGCAATAGAGAAATTAAAATAATAATTTATTTGTCGGACAAATAAATGAGAGGCACAGTGGTATATGGTTACCAAGCTCTGGCCTGCCCTCCTGCCATTATGGCCAGCACCTATATTTCCTCAATCCAGCCCCCTTTCTCCTCCCTTTGGCTGCCTCTGTCCAATCAGCCTGGTTGAAATTCCTATTGGCTGTTTGCTAGAACCAATCATAAAAGATACACCCATTTCCTATTACCTTTTATGGGAGACAGAGAGCTATATTTTCTTCTATTTATAAATGGCAAATAAGTAGTCATATATCTTACATTTACCTCGACCAGGCACCTTAATTACCAGATAACCTTTGGCCCCTCTTGCCCTATTCCCTGCAAAACAGATGGCTAATGGTTCTAATTTTTATCTTAACAGATCTTTTGTTCACCTTCTCACACACCATCTATGAAAGATCTCCTTCTTTGGAGGTCTTTAAGCAAAGGCTCGACAACCATATGTCAGGAGTGCTCTGATGGTGTTTCCTGCTCAGCAGGGGTTTGGACTCGATGGCCCTTGTGGTCTCTTCCAACTTTATGATTCTATGATTCTATGAAATAAGAATCTAACATTTCTTACTTTCTAAATCCTTTGCATAATTACATTTAAGCCAATATATTTCATTACATATATAGTTTTTTTAGAAGAAAGGGAACTTAGTAAAAGCTAAGCTAAATTCTAAATTCTCTAAAGATTCAAAGCAGTTTCAGAGAGCTGCTTTGCCTAGTCCAGGTGCTGTTTCTATTTGCCCTTTTAACCTTATGAAAATGTGGCTCAAGTCTCTAACGGGAGGCACAATAATTCTTACTATTTACCAACTCTTAATTGTGTTTTGCAACTTGATTATTCTGTAATTTGTATGGTCAGTGTGACCTTTTGCTCCTAGCCTGTGATTTCCTTTTACAACCCTGAGACACTGCTATAGATCAGGGGGGCCCTTGATCAAGAAGATAAACAGCTGCCAGAGTATGGTTTCTGCCTGGCATGAGAGATACAAACATTTACAAATATATTTTTTTAAGCTTATTTTAAAATACAAATCTTGATCAGATGCCTCAAAAGCTCACTGAAAGTGCCGCGGTAGCATTATTATCAATTTACGATGGGGTGGAAGGTTTGCAGGCTATGAAGGACTCGCTCACAAATTTATTGAAAGCTGCACGAATTATGATAGCTAGCAAGTGGAAGGGGCAAGCAGAATATAAAATGGAAAAATGGTATGAAGAGGTGTGGGATATATAGCTATTAATGATAAATGAACATGTGGCATTAAGGTAAGACGGGGAATATGCAAGAGGAATGATTTTGAGGAGATATGGAGGGTGTTTGTAGAATTTGTACTGTTACAACGGAAAGGGGTCAAACCATCGCTAGAGGTGTTGAAATTTTGGGAGGTTGGATAGTTACAATGGAATGGTCTCGCTAGTGGGGTGCACATTTTTATTCTTATTTATTTATTCTTATTACTTTGTCAAAATAAAGTAAAGGTCGCAGCACGGGAGGAGAGGAGGTGTCTCCCGACTCCTAACCCTTGCACCAGTGTGCATTTTTATTTGGCAACAAGACCCTGGTCTACACAAAGCAGATTTACGAGTGCTTCCAGACTTTCTCTTTTGAGGTGTGATTCAATCACATATGGGCAAATTCATGTTGTGCAATCAAAAGTTCATTTGGAGCTCTTGCAAGACAAGCCACTCCACCTCCCAATCAGATTTTGGAAACCAGGAAAGATATCGAGAAACACGATGGAAAGTGTTGCCACCCCACAAGCAAATCAGAATGGGTGCTCATTGTCTTTATTTCTACAGAATATGATGTGGAAGGCTGCTATAACCTGGACAAGGTGTCATTTAAACCAGCTGATGTCCTTCAGTCAGGAAAGGCTATTTGCGGTGGATATGCTCGACTCTTTCAAGAAATGTGCAGGTAACTTCTGTTGGCTCCAGCCATCATGGCAAGTGGTTGTTACTTGGCTGTAGCGATAGGAGATCTGGAGAGCCACAGGTTCCCCAACCCTTGCCCTAGGCAGCTATCTCCATGCTTAGGCGTGATCAACTCGCACGTGACAGCCCTTGGAAATAAGTAAGTCAATAGATTCTAAGCAGAAAATGGCGGGAGAGAGATGGAGAGTCCTCATGGCTCATGAGGAGACCCTCCCCAGAACCCAAAGAGGACTTCAGTGGGAGCGGAGGAAGCCCCAAAGAGAACGGAGGCACAGTGGGGCTTTGTTTAGGCTGCTCAGCCTCCCCACCTAGTAGCTGACACACGTCACAGCATGGCAGCTGCTGCTGCTTTTCCACAGGTCCTCCAGCCAGCTCCAGAGCTTCAACTCTAGTTGAAAGGAGTGTTGTGGGGAGAGAGAGCTGGAGAGCAGGGAAAAATGAGCTTTTTTTAGTGTGTGCTCCCTACTTACACAGGGACACGGGTGGCGCTGTGGTCTAAACCACTGAGCCTCTTGGGCTTGCCGATCAGAAGGTCAGCGGTTCAAATCCCCACGACGGGGTGAGCTCCCGTTGCTCGGTCCCAGCTCCTGCCAACCTAGCAGTTCGAAAACATGCCAAAAAGTGCAAGTAGATAAATAGGTACCGCTCGGGCGGGAAGGTAAACAGCATTTCCGTGCGCTGCTCTGGTTTCGGTGTTCTGTTGCGCCAGAGGCGGCTTTGTCAGGCTGGCCACATGACCCGGAAAAACTGTCTGCGGACAAACGCCGGCTCCCTCGGCCTGTAAAGTGAGATGAGTGCCGCAACCCCAGAGTTGTCTGTGACTGGACTTAACTTTCAGGGGTCCTTTACCTTTACCTTTACCCTACTTACACAATTTTTGCTTATGTGCATGGGGTTCCGGAACATGACCCACCATGTAAGTGGAGGAATGCCCACACTGTGAATGATCCTGAAGCAAACTTGCATATATAGGGCTGCATTGAATTGAGTAGATCCACTGGAATCCATAGACTTAAAAATTACTTGAATTTAATGGGTCTCTTCGCTGTGTGACTTAGTTCCTCATCCATACTTACCTTTGCTCTGTGCTTTATTGGCACAGGTCCTGGCTTTCCAGGTCCGTGTCCAAATGTTGTTGTTGTTGTTTCATCCCAGGAAAAGTTGTGTTTTCCTGCCAAATTGGAGCAAATGAGAATCTGTGGAGAACCTGATTGCTGTTTTCTCTGATCCAGCAAAATGAAGGATGGCCACTCCAGCCTATCAAAGCGGTGAAAGCAACCACTTGTCCTCTTGGTAGCAACACTGTTCCTGAATACCTTCCTTCCCCTCTCAGTATTGCAGGGATACAGTGCCAGTATTTGATAGGCAGCTGCAGCGTAAAGGGGAAGAGCGACCATGCCTGGAATGCTGTCCGCATTGATGGAAGGTGGCATCTCTTAGACTGCACCTGGGGAAGTGGCTCTGTGAATACTGCTTTTAGCAAGTTCACTTTCAGGTACGTTGTTAGGCAGACCAGGCAGAGCGTGGGACACACTGAGGGGATAGCAGAAGAAGAAGAGTTTGGATTTGATATCCCGCTTTCTCACTACCCTAAGGACTCTCAAAGCGGCCAACAATCTCCTTTCCCTTCCTCCCCCACAACAAACACTCTGTGAGGTGAGTGGGGCTGAGAGACTTCAGAGAAGTGTGACTAGCCCAAGGTCACCCAGCAGCTGCAGGTGGAGGAGCAGGGAAGCGAACCCGGTTCCCCAGATTACGAGTCCACCGCTCTTAACCACTACACCACACTGGCTCTCACAGTTAACTTCATTTGCTTTCAGGTGGTTTTGTTTTGCTTGGACCACTTGTCAGAGTTTGCAATTTGATGGCCGCAGGGCTGATTAATGTAAGCAAGTGCAATAAGAATGCTGCAGCTAGGTTGGTGACTGGGAGCGGCCGCCGAGACCATATAACACCGGCCCTGAAAGACCTACATTGGCTCCCAGTACATTTCCAAGCACAATTCAAAGTGTTGGTGCTGACCTCTAAAGCCCTAAATGGCCTCGGCCCAGTATACCTGAAGGAGTGTCTCCACCCCCATCCTTCAGCCTGAGGTCCAGCTCTGAGGGCCTTCTGGCAGTTCCCTCACTGTGAGAAGTGAGGTTACAGGGAACCAGGCCTTCTCAGTAGTGGCGCCCGCCATCTATTTATCCTCTTTGAACAGTTCTGGAGTGTTGTGCTTATTCTGGGCTACATGTGTAAAATCTGGGGGTTCTGGAGGCGGGATTGTTGCAACACAGCAGCTTCCTCAACCAGATGCCCTCCAGCTGCTCTGGATCACCACTCTGTTTGCCTGTCTGGCCCTGGTGCTGATTTAGGCATTATTATGAAATACTAGACTATTGCGCCTTCTCCTTTTGCAGGTACAATGAGTTTTACTTCCTTACTCACCCCGCTCTGTTTATTAAGAAGCACTTCCCTGAGGACCCCAAGTGGCAGCTTCTGAAACAGACGGTGACACTGGAGCATCAGCATGATCTGACTTAAATGCAGAAGGACTGACCGTCGCAGTCATAAGAACATCAAGCACTGAAAATGGGTAAAGTCAATTAGAAGCATCTGTCTTGTTCCCTTTGATATCACAGTTACATCCACAATCAGCCTCACGTACAAGCTGTTACTGCAGTGTATATAACAGGGATGGAGAACCAGAGGCCCTTTCAGAGGTCCTGCACTACAACTCATCCAGAATGCGGCAGCTAGACTGGTGACTGGGAGCGGCCGCCCAGACCACAGAACTTGAAAGACCTACATTGGCTCCCAGTCCATTTCCGAGCACAATTCAAAGTGTTGGTGCTGACCTTGAAAGCCGCCTAAACGGCCTCGGTCCAGTAGACCTGAAGGAGCGTCTCCACCCCCATCGTTCTGCCCGGACACTGAGGTCCAGCCCCGAGGACCTTCTGGCGGTTCCCTCATTGCGAGATGCCAAGTTACAGGGAACCAGGCAGAGGGCCTTCTCGGTAGTGGCTCCCGTCCTGTGGAACGCCCTCCCATCAGATGTCAAAGGAATAAACAACTATCTGATGTTTAGAAGACATCTGAAGGCAGCCCTGTTTAGGGAAGTTTTTAATGACTGATGTTTTAACGTATTTTTAAGCTCCTGTTGGAAGCCGTCATCCCTGACTATCATGTGGTTGATGGGACATAAGAATTCAGCAACATCTGGAGGAAATCAGAGTGGCGAAGGCTGGTTTAGCACACCACCCCAGACTCTCAGCTGTGGTTAACGTTATAAAGTTATAGAGTTATTATAGAGTCGGAAGGGACCACAAGTGTCATTTTGCCTAACCCCCAGCAATGCAGGATTATTATTTTTGAGGCTCAAACCCACGACCCTGAGATTAAGAGTTTAAACAAGCTAGCTGGATGAGCCATGGTTTAAAGATGGCTTATCAAACCGATCAACCATGGTTAACAATAAGCATAGTTCATCAGATTTGGGTGAGGCAACAAGCTGTGGTTAAGCCTAACGAGGATGTAGTTTCCAAACTCTTCACCGCTTGTGTAGAGGGAGGAGGGGGGGAATGTGTGAGCCCAAGGCTTGCTTTGGCTCATTCCCAGCATACTAAACCATGGTTTCACTTGACATCTGAACTGGGTCTGTAAGTATTCCATGCTCTACCTTAGATACCTTTGTTTGCTGATTTAGATAGTGTTGCTAAATACTGCACTATTGACCTCTCTTTTTCAGGTACCGTGTGATTTACTTCCTCAACCATCCTGTTCTGATTATTAGCGCTTCCCAGATGATCCCAAATGGCAGCTTCTGAAGCAGACTTCTGCACCTGCAGCAGCTTGAATGGAATCCGCCTACCGTGTAATTTGATATCCTTCAAGGACAGTCACTTGTCTCGGGCATCACTGCTAAACTGACCACGGTTTTGATGCACAGGGTTTTTAGCTTGACACAAAGTTTTTAAAAATGGAAAACATATATGTCAGCGCTGCCCAAGGTCCCAGCTCACACAAGACCAACGCTGCTTCCTTCTTTAGTATAAAAGTCTTTATTGAAGTTCAGTTTCACTTCCACACGCGCAGCGTGCAACGCTACGTCTGTAACCTCAGACCGCCGAAGCTCCATCTGAATCTCCTCCCCCCTGACACCAGTTTAAGATTCTAGCCTTACTCCACCTCTTCCTCTGTTCCTTCCTTCTCTGGGTCCGCCTGCTAGTCGGGGTCTCACCCTTCCTAGACTCCTCTGACGCTGAGTCCCCTGACTCTTCCCCCTCCCTCCTTCGGGCTTTAGGACCTGGCTCCCAATCCGGGTTTTCTGCTGTCCCGCGCTCCTGCACATTTGAACTTGGCGCTGGCGCGCAGCCTCCCACTTTCCTTCTGACCGTTACACTTGTGTCACTGCTCCCTCCTTCGGGGAGGCTAGCTGTAACTGACCTCCCCTCCGTTTCCCCACTTTCCGATGGGGGCGTGGTCATCCCTGACTCATCTTCTCTCCCCCCTGGAGGAGAGGCTGGTCCTGACTCATGTGACTCTTCCCCCCCACTGCGCTCTGGTGGGGGAGCTGGTCCTGATCCTCCGCTGCTCCCTTGGGAGTCCCCGCTGGCCCCTTGCTTCTGGTGCGTCCCCCCTGGGACCCCCCTTGCCCTTACCATAGGCGCCCCCTTCTGGGAATCTTCTGATTCGCTGGAGAAGCTCATGGAATCTCTCGGGTCACTGTCATATTCCCCTACGCTCCCCTCGGATTCCTCTCCTCCGCTCTCTATTTGCTCTCTCCCCTGTGCTTCTGCTCCTGAGCCTCTGACAATATATAATATATATAACATGATTCTTGTTTCAATGAGCTAAAATCGATTGCAGTAGCTATTTACAAATTTACAGTATAACAAAGAAATCGGGGAGGTGTTCCAGGATTTCTTTTTAAAGGCCGTATCAAAAAATGAGTAAAGTGGGAAACCCTAGATTGATTTTGAAAAGCAGATAATGAAAGGGTACAATTAATGTTTAGGCATAAACTTGTTCATATAAAAATGTGTTGAATCCCGCCCCCCCCCATCCTTTACAGTACAGCAACACAAATCATTAGCATTTTATCCACCATATTCTTGAGACACCCTAATGTGGTCCTATCCATTCACTTAAAGTAGTAGCAGATTTTTTTATATATAGCAAACAGTAAATAAAAAGAGTACAATCCATAAATTGGTGCAAACTTTTGAGGCTTGCCTTTGATTTCCCAGTGTGTTTGTAAATGCAATAAAGTTTCACTGTTCTCCGCCAAATGTGTCCTTGTGTTTTGTTCCTCTTGCTTGATTCAGTTGTTTAATATGTGGCAATCTAATAAATTTACAGTCTTACCCTGGATCCCGAACGCCTTGCAAGTCGAACGTTTTGGCTCCCAAAAGCTGCAAGCCCAGAAGTGAGTGTTCCGGTTTGCGAACGTTATTTGGAACCCGAACGTCCAACGCGGCCTACAAGGCTTCCGATTGGAAGCCACGCCTTGGTTCCCAAACATTTTGGAAGAAGAACGGACTTCCAGAACGGATTCCGTTCGACTTCCGAGGTACGACTGTACCTACAGCATGATCACATCTTACGCGCAGAGGCATATCTAGGGGTTCTCTATGTAGAGGTGAAGGGGGTAAGGTCCTGAAAACTGCTGCTACTTAGGGGTCTAAAACAGATACATTTTTACTTAGCTTTAACACACTTACAACTGTTATTTTATACTGCAGAGCAACAGGGACAGAAGGAACCATGAGAGAAGCGATGACTGGCTTCACGGTTTTTCCCACATAATGGTTTTTTACACGGCACGCACACACATTGTGATTAATATTATGGCACTGTTACCACGCTGTGGACTTCAAACTTATTTCCTCACCCCCAAATGTATTGATACATTGCCCAGCAATGTGTGTGTGCTCTATGCAAAAATCACAATGCGGGAAAAACTGTGAAGCCAGCTAGTGCCTCTACATAGCTCCATCCTGATTGCAGACATGGTGATATATTGGTACATTGCATTGTAGGCCAGATGGAGTTGGCAGGAAAGGGAGCGGCCCATCCAGCACTCACTAGAGCAGCAGCAGCAGTGTCCCGGAAGCCTCCCTCAGGCCTCTTAAGCTGTGAAGGTGAGTGCAGGCTCTGCCCCCTAGGCCAGATGGAGTTGGCAGGAAAGGGAGCGGCCCACGCAGCACTCACTAGAGCAGCAGCAGCAGCAGCAGTGTCCCGGAAGCCTCCCTAAGGCCTCTTAAGCTGTGGCGGTGAGTGCAGGCTCCGCCCCCTAGGCCAGATGGAGTTTGCAGGAAAGGGATTGACCCACCCAGCACTCACTAGAGCAGCAGCAGTGTCCCGGAAGCCTCCCTCAGGCCTCTTAAGATGTAGCAGTGAGTGCAGGCTCCGCCCCCTAGGCCAGATGGAGTTGGCAGGAAAGGGAGCAGCCCACCCAGCACTCACTAGAGCAGCAGCAGCAGCAGCAGCAGTGTCCCGGAAGCCTCCCTCAGGCCTCTTAAGCTGTGGTGGTGAGTGCAGGCTCCGCCCCCTAGGCCAGATGGAGTTGGCAGGAAAGGGAGCGACCCACCCAGCACTCACTAGAGCAGTAGCAGTGTCCCGGAAGCCTCCCTCAGGCCTATTAGGCTATGGCGGTGAGTGCAGGCTCGGCTCCCTAGGCCAGATGGAGTTGGCAGGAAAGGGAGCGGCCCACCCTGCACTAACTAACGCAGCAGCAGCAGTGTCCCTGAATCCTCCCTCAGGCCTCTTAAGCTGTGGCGGTGAGTGCAGGCTCCGCCCCCTAGGACAGATGGAGTTGGCAGGAAAGGGAGCGGCCCACCCAGCACTCAGTAGAGCAGCAGCCGCAGCAGTGTCCCGGAAGCCTCCCTCAGGCCTCTTAAGCTGTGGCGGTGAGTGCAGGCTCCGCCCCGTAGGTCAGATGCACTTGGCAGGAAAGGGAGCGGCCCACCCAGCACTCACTAGAGCAGCAGCAGCAGTGTCCCGGAAGCCTCCCTCAGGCCTCTTAAACTGTGGCAGTGAGTGCAGGCTCCGCCCCCTAGGCCAAATGCAGTTGGCAGGAAAGGGAGCGGCCCACCCAGCACTCACTAGAGCAGCAGCAGCAGCAGCAGTGTCTCGGAAGCCTCCCTCAGGCCTCTTAAGCTTTGACGGCCAGTGCAGCCTCCGCCCCCAAGCCAAGATGGAATTGGCAGGAAAAGGAGCGGCCCACCCAGCACTCACTTCAGGAGCAGCAGCAGCAGTGTCCCGGAAGCCTCCCTCAGGCCTATTAAGCTGTGGCAGTGAGTGCAGGCTCCGCCCCTAGGCCAAATGTAGTTGGCAGGAAAGGGAGCGGCCCACCCAGCACTCACTAGAGCAGCAGCAGCAGTGTCCCGGAGGCCTTGATGAAGGGCCTCAAGCTGTGGCAGTGAGTGCAGGCTCCGCCCCCTAGGCCAGATGGAGTTGGCAGGAAAGGGAGCAGCCCACCCAGCACTCACTAGAGCAGCAGCAGGAGTGTCCTGGAAGCCTCCCTCAGGCCTCTTACGCTGTGGCGGTGAGTGCAGCCTCCGCCCCCTAGCCCAGATGGAATTGGCAGGAAAAGGAATGGCCCACCCAGCACTCACTTGAGGAGCAGCAGCAGCAGTGTCCCGGAAGCCTCCCTCAGGCCTCTTAAACTGTGGCGGTGAGTGCAGGCTCCGCCCCCTAGGCCAAATGCAGTTGGCAGGAAAGGGAGCGGCCCACCCAGCACTCACTAGAGCAGCAGTAGCAGTGTCCCGGAGGCCTTGATGAAGGCCCTCAAGCTGTGGCAGTGAGTGCATGCTCCGCCCCCTAGGCCAGATGGAGTTGGCAGGAAAGGGAGCGGCCCACCCTGCACTCACTAGAGCAGCAGCAGCAGTGTCCTGGAAGCCTCCCTCAGGCCTCTTAAGCTGTGGCGGTGAGTGCAGCCTCCGCCCCCTAGGCCAGATGGAGTGGGCAGGAAAGGGAGCAGCCCACCCAGCACTCACTAGAGCAGCAGCAGTGTCCCGGAAGCCTCCCTCAGGCCTATTAAGCTGTGGCGGTGAGTGCAGGCTCCGCCCCGTAGGCCAGATGAACTTGGCAGGAAAGGGAGCGACCCACCCAGCACTCACTAGAGCAGTAGCAGTGTCCCGGAAGCCTCCCTCAGGCCTATTAGGCTATGGCGGTGAGTGCAGGCTCGGCTCCCTAGGCCAGATGGAGTTGGCAGGAAAGGGAGCGGCCCACCCTGCACTAACTAACGCAGCAGCAGCAGTGTCCCGGAAGCCTCCCTCAGGCCTCTAAAGCTGTGGCAGTGAGTGCAGGCTCCGCCCCCTAGGACAGATGGAGTTGGCAGGAAAGGGAGCGGCCCACCCAGCACTCACTAGAGCAGCAGCAGTGTCCCGGAAACCTCCCTCAGGCCTCTTAAGCTGTGGCGGTGAGTGCAGGCTCCGCCCCCTAGGACAGATGGAGTTGGCAGGAAAGGGAGCGGCCCACCCAGCACTCACTAGAGCAGCAGCAGTGTCCCGGAAACCTCCCTCAGGCAACTTAAGCTGTGGCGGTGAGTGCAGGCTCCGCCCCCTAGGCCAGATGGAGTTGGCAGGAAAGGGAGCGGCCCACCCAGCACTCACTAGAGCAGCAGCAGTAGCAGCAGTGTCCCGGAAGCCTCCCTCAGGCCTCTTCAGTTGCGGCGGTGAGTGCAGGCTCCGCCCCTAGGACAGATGGAGTTGGCAGGAAAGGGAGCGGCCCACCCAGCCCTCACTAGAGCAGCAGCAGCAGCAATGTCCCGGAAGCCTCCCTCAGGCCTCTTAAGAAGTGGCGGTGAGTCCAGGCTCTGCCCCCTAGGACAGACGGAGTTGGCAGGAAAGGGAGCGGCCCACCCAGCAATCACTAGAGCAGCAGCAGTGTCCCGGAAGCCTCCCTCAGGCCTCTTAAGCTGTGGCGGTGAGTGCAGGGTCCGCCCCCTAGGCCAGATAGAGTTGGCAGGAAAGGGAGCGGCCCACCCAGCACTCACTAGAGCAGCAGCAGGAGCAGCAGTGTCCCTGAATCCTCCCTCAGGCCTCTTAAGCTGTGGCGGTGAGTGCAGGCTCCGCCCCCTAGGCCAGATGGAGTTGGCAGGAAAGGGAGCGGCCCACCCAGCACTCACTAGAGCAGCAGCAGGAGCAGCAGTGTCCCTGAATCCTCCCTCAGGCCTCTTAAGCTGTGGCGGTGAGTGCAGGCTCCGCCCCCTAGGCCAGATGGAGTTGGCAGGAAAGGGAGCGGCCCACCCAGCACTCACTAGAGCAGCAGCAGTGTCCCGGAAGCCTCCCTCAGGCCTCTTAAGCTGTGGCGGTGAGTGCAGGCTGCGCCCCCTAGGCCAGATGGAGTTGGCAGGAAAGGGAGCGGCCTACCCAGCACTCACTAGAGCAGCAGCAGTGTCCCGGAAACCTCCCTCAGGCCTCTTAAGTTGTGGCGGTGAGTGCAGGCTCCGCCCAGTAGGCAAGATGGAGTTGGCAGGAAAGGGAGCGGCCCACCCAGCACTCACTAGAGCAGCAGCAGCAGCAGCAGTGTCCCGGAAGCCTCCCTCAGGCCTCTTAAGCTGTGGCGGTGAGTGCAGGCTTCGCCCCCTAGGCCAGATGGAGTTGGCAGGAAAGGGAGCGGCCCACCCAGCCCTCACTAGAGCAGCAACAGTGTCCCAGAAGCCACCCTCAGGCCTCTTAAGCTGTGGCGGTGAGTGCAGGCTCCGCCCCCTAGGCCAGATGGAGTTGGCAGGAAAGGGAGCGGCCCACCCAGCACTCACTAGAGCAGCAGCAGTGTCCCGGAAACCTCCCTCAGGCCTCTTAAGCTGTGGCGGTGAGTGCAGGCTCCGCCCCCTAGGCCAGATGGAGTTGGCAGGAAAGGGAGCGGCCCACCCAGCACTCACTAGAGCAGCAGCAGTAGCAGCAGTGTCCCGGAAGCCTCCCTCAGGCCTCTTAAGCAGTGGCGGTGAGTGCAGGCTCCACCCCCTAGGCCAGATGGAGTTGGCAGGAAAGGGAGCGGCCCACCCAGCCCTCACTAGAGCAGCAGCAGTGTCCCGGAAGCCTCCCTCAGGCCTCTTAAGTTGTGGCAGTGAGTGCAGGCTCCGCCCCCTAGGACAGATGGAGTTGGCAGGAAAGGGAGCGGCCCACCCAGCCCTCACTAGAGCAGCAGTAGCAGCAGTGTCCCGGAAGCATCCCTCAGGCCTCTTCAGTTGTGGCGGTGAGTGCAGGCTCCGCCCCTAGGACAGATGGAGTTGGCAGGAAAGGGAGCGGCCCACCCAGCCCTCATTAGAGCAGCAGCAGCAGCAGTGTCCCGGAAGCCTCCCTCAGGCCTCTTAAGAAGTGGCGGTGAGACCAGGCTCCGCCCCCTAGGACAGATGGAGTTGGCAGGAAAGGGAGCATCCCACCCAGCAATCACTAGAGCAGCAGCAGTGTCCCGGAAGCCTCCCTCAGGCCTCTTAAGCTGTGGCGGTGAGTGCAGGGTCCGCCCCCTAGGCCAGATAGAGTTGGCAGGAAAGGGAGCGGCCCACCCAGCACTCACTAGAGCAGCAGCAGGAGCAGCAGTGTCCCGGAAGCCTCCCTCAGGCCTCTTAAGCTGTGGCGGTGAGTGCAGGCTCCGCCCCCTAGGCCAGATGGAGTTGGCAGGAAAGGGAGCGGCCCACCCAGCACTCACTAGAGCAGCAGCAGCAGCAGTGTCCCGGAAGCCTCCCTCAGGCCTCTTAAGCTGTGACGGTGAGTACAGGCTCCGCCCCCTAGGCCAGATGGAGTTGGCAGGAAAGGGAGCGGCCCACCCAGCACTCACTAGAGCAGCAGCAGTGTCCCGGAAACCTCCCTCAGGCAACTTAAGCTGTGGCGGTGAGTGCAGGCTCCGCCCCCTAGGCCAGATGGAGTTGGCAGGAAAGGGAGCGGCCCACCCAGCACTCACTAGAGCAGCAGCAGTAGCAGCAGTGTCCCGGAAGCCTCCCTCAGGCCTCTTCAGTTGCGGCGGTGAGTGCAGGCTCCGCCCCTAGGACAGATGGAGTTGGCAGGAAAGGGAGCGGCCCACCCAGCCCTCACTAGAGCAGCAGCAGCAGCAATGTCCCGGAAGCCTCCCTCAGGCCTCTTAAGAAGTGGCGGTGAGTCCAGGCTCTGCCCCCTAGGACAGACGGAGTTGGCAGGAAAGGGAGCGGCCCACCCAGCAATCACTAGAGCAGCAGCAGTGTCCCGGAAGCCTCCCTCAGGCCTCTTAAGCTGTGGCGGTGAGTGCAGGGTCCGCCCCCTAGGCCAGATAGAGTTGGCAGGAAAGGGAGCGGCCCACCCAGCACTCACTAGAGCAGCAGCAGGAGCAGCAGTGTCCCTGAATCCTCCCTCAGGCCTCTTAAGCTGTGGCGGTGAGTGCAGGCTCCGCCCCCTAGGCCAGATGGAGTTGGCAGGAAAGGGAGCGGCCCACCCAGCACTCACTAGAGCAGCAGCAGGAGCAGCAGTGTCCCTGAATCCTCCCTCAGGCCTCTTAAGCTGTGGCGGTGAGTGCAGGCTCCGCCCCCTAGGCCAGATGGAGTTGGCAGGAAAGGGAGCGGCCCACCCAGCACTCACTAGAGCAGCAGCAGTGTCCCGGAAGCCTCCCTCAGGCCTCTTAAGCTGTGGCGGTGAGTGCAGGCTCCGCCCCCTAGGCCAGATGGAGTTGGCAGGAAAGGGAGCGGCCTACCCAGCACTCACTAGAGCAGCAGCAGTGTCCCGGAAACCTCCCTCAGGCCTCTTAAGTTGTGGCGGTGAGTGCAGGCTCCGCCCAGTAGGCAAGATGGAGTTGGCAGGAAAGGGAGCGGCCCACCCAGCACTCACTAGAGCAGCAGCAGCAGCAGCAGTGTCCCGGAAGCCTCCCTCAGGCCTCTTAAGCTGTGGCGGTGAGTGCAGGCTTCGCCCCCTAGGCCAGATGGAGTTGGCAGGAAAGGGAGCGGCCCACCCAGCACTCACTAGAGCAGCAACAGTGTCCCGGAAGCCACCCTCAGGCCTCTTAAGCTGTGGCGGTGAGTGCAGGCTCCGCCCCCTAGGCCAGATGGAGTTGGCAGGAAAGGGAGCGGCCCACCCAGCACTCACTAGAGCAGCAGCAGTGTCCCGGAAACCTCCCTCAGGCCTCTTAAGCTGTGGCGGTGAGTGCAGGCTCCGCCCCCTAGGCCAGATGGAGTTGGCAGGAAAGGGAGCGGCCCACCCAGCACTCACTAGAGCAGCAGCAGTAGCAGCAGTGTCCCGGAAGCCTCCCTCAGGCCTCTTAAGCAGTGGCGGTGAGTGCAGGCTCCACCCCCTAGGCCAGATGGAGTTGGCAGGAAAGGGAGCGGCCCACCCAGCCCTCACTAGAGCAGCAGCAGTGTCCCGGAAGCCTCCCTCAGGCCTCTTAAGTTGTGGCAGTGAGTGCAGGCTCCGCCCCCTAGGACAGATGGAGTTGGCAGGAAAGGGAGCGGCCCACCCAGCCCTCACTAGAGCAGCAGTAGCAGCAGTGTCCCGGAAGCATCCCTCAGGCCTCTTCAGTTGTGGCGGTGAGTGCAGGCTCCGCCCCTAGGACAGATGGAGTTGGCAGGAAAGGGAGCGGCCCACCCAGCCCTCATTAGAGCAGCAGCAGCAGCAGTGTCCCGGAAGCCTCCCTCAGGCCTCTTAAGAAGTGGCGGTGAGACCAGGCTCCGCCCCCTAGGACAGATGGAGTTGGCAGGAAAGGGAGCGTCCCACCCAGCAATCACTAGAGCAGCAGCAGTGTCCCGGAAGCCTCCCTCAGGCCTCTTAAGCTGTGGCGGTGAGTGCAGGGTCCGCCCCCTAGGCCAGATAGAGTTGGCAGGAAAGGGAGCGGCCCACCCAGCACTCACTAGAGCAGCAGCAGGAGCAGCAGTGTCCCGGAAGCCTCCCTCAGGCCTCTTAAGCTGTGGCGGTGAGTGCAGGCTCCGCCCCCTAGGCCAGATGGAGTTGGCAGGAAAGGGAGCGGCCCACCCAGCACTCACTAGAGAAGCAGCAGCAGCAGTGTCCCGGAAGCCTCCCTCAGGCCTCTTAAGCTGTGACGGTGAGTACAGGCTCCGCCCCCTAGGCCAGATGGAGTTAGCAGGAAAGGGAGCGGCCCACCCAGCACTCACTAGAGCAGCAGCAGTGTCCCGGAAGCCTCCCTCAGGCCTCTTAAGCTGTGGCGGTCTGCTGGTCCCGGGGGGGGGGGTTACTTTTACCGTAGTCAAAGTTCAGTCCTGAGTCACTAGCCTGGTAGTAGTTCACAAGATGCGAGGAGATGTCCGAAGCAGGGAGCCGGGCGGGGAACAGGAACACTGGAAGATCAGGTCTGGGTCCGGGTAAGAGCTGGTACTCAACAACGACATTGCACCCGCAACCTGGGACCGGGCTGACTGGCCTTTATCTTCTCTAAGGCCAGGGGCGGTTCCGGCCCCCAGGAGCCCCGCCTCTCCTGGCCTTAAGGCGAGCACTCCTCCTGGGAGAAACCAGTTCCCTTCGCCTCTCTGCCCTAAGCCTCTGCAGTTCAGGAAAGGCTGAAGGGTTCCTGGGGCCCGGGGGAGACTCACCTGTAGACACTGAGTCCTCAACCACCTCTGGGGCCAGAATGGATTCACCTGGTGCCTGCTCCTGAGGATCTGGCACAGGTGCAGGCTCCTCAGAATCCAGGCCTTGCCCCAGTTCAGCCGGCCCTGGAGGCGGGGACTCCTGTGCCGGCTGGGATTCCTCCGGTTCACTCTCACAATCGGAATCCCAGGCCATCACATCATCCCCCCTCCCAGGCCCCCCCCCTCAATCGAGGGTCTGGACCCGGCTTGCTGGGGTACGCCGCATGGAAATCTCGGAGGCAGGCAGGCGCGTGAACGTTGGCTGGTGGTTCCCAGGAACGGTCCTCCGGTCCATACCCCTTCCAGTCTATGAGATACTGCAGCTTTCCCTTGCGGTATCGGGAGTCCAGAATGCGTTCAACCTCGTACTCAGGTTCCCCCCGAACTAAAACTGGCTGCGGTCGGGGACGGTTCGGGTGGAACTCGTCGGGTGGGGCCACCGGACTCAGAAGTGACCTGTGGAATACCAGGTGAACCTTCAGAGTTGCAGGCAACTGGAGACGGAATGCTACAGGAGAGACCTGGTCCACGATAGGAAACGGGCCGGTGAAACGGGCGTCCAGCTTCCGCGAAGGTCGAGAGGGGTGGAGGTGGCGATTGGAGAGCCATACCAGGTCACCGATGTGGAGTTCCGGCCCCACCTGGCGGTGGCGGTCGGCCTGGGCCTTGTACGCCTCCTTGGCCTGGCGCAGTTGCTCCATCAATAGCTGTTGCTGGGACTGAAGCTCCTGAAGCCACTCCGTCACCGCAGGGACCGCGGATGCCGGCAGCACATCCGGAAGCAGCCGTGGATGATACCCGTAACTGGCCTGGAACGGGGTCTGCTGGGTGGACGCATTCACCGCGTTGTTGTAGGCGAACTCCGCCAATGCTAGGTGGTCGACCCAGTCATCCTGCTGGTAGCTGCAGTAACACCGAAGGTACTGCTCCAGCACCGCGTTCGCCCGTTCCGTCTGGCCATCGGTCTGTGGGTGGTAGGCTGATGAGAGACAGACCTCTGTCCCGAGGGTCTGGTGCATTGCTCGCCAGAACCGGGATGTGAACTGAACGCCCCGGTCGGACACCACACGCTCAGGTAGGCCATGCAGGCGGAAGACATGCTGAAGGTACAGCTGAGCGGTTTCCTTAGCTGTGGGTACGGATGGGCAGGGGGCACAGTGCACCATCTTAGTGAAATGGTCGGAGAAAACTAGAAGGCAGGTACAGCCACGAGACGGGGGTAAGCCCACTACATAGTCCAGCAAAACCATGTGCCAAGGACGTGGTGGGACCGGCAATGGCTGAAGCAGACCGGGGGGTCGCCCGGTAGGGCCCTTGGCCCGCCGGCAGACATCACAACCAGCGACGTAGCGAGCCATGTCAGCCTTCAGGCGGGGCCACCAAAACTCACGGCTTACCAGATGGGTGGTCCGATACCGCCCAAAGTGCCCCGCTGCTGGGGCATCATGGGTCATCCGGAGAACCTCAGCCCGCAGTGGCCCTGGCGGGATGTACAGGCGACCGTGGTGCAGCAGAAGGCCCTGATGCAAGACCAGCCCCGGATACTGAGGGCTGGACCCTTCAGCCAGCTCCCGGAGTCGTTCCTGGGCCCAAGCGTCGACCCGCTGCTGTTCCCGCACCCGATCCTGCAGTGGCTCAGCCTCCTGGGTGGCCAGGAATGCAGCCGGCGGTAGGATCGTGGTGGGTACTGCTTGCTGTACCGTGTCTGCGTTGTCTTCAGGTTTCCGGAACAGGGCATCCGCCTTCTGGTTTTGGGAGCTAGGGATGTAGCGGATCCGGAACTGGAACCGGGAAAAGAACAACGCCCACCGGATCTGCCTTTGGTTCAGCTTGCGGGTGGTCTGGAGGTACTCCAGGTTCCGGTGGTCAGTTCTCACCTCCACCGGGTGTCATGCCCCCTCAAGATGGTGGCGCCAGACCTCAAAGGCCACCTTGATGGCCAGTAGTTCCCGCTCCCATACAGTATAGTTACGCTCCGCTGGCAGGAGCTGGCGGGAATAGAAGGCGCAGGGTAGGAGTGGCGCAGCAGGTCCGTACTGCTGAGACAAGACGGCACCGAGAGCCGTACTGGAGGCGTCGGTCTCTACCACAAAGGGTCGAGAGGGGTCAGGATGTTGCAAGATCGGCGCTCTCTGGAAACAGGCCTTCAACCCCTGAAACGCCTCCTCTGCCTCCTTGTCCCAGGAAAACGGCGTCTTGGGGTCAACGGGGTGGTGCGATGAGCATAATCTGCAATGAAGGTCCGGTAATAGTTGGCGAACCCCAGGAAACGCTGTAGGTCCTTGTGCTTCCGAGGTGCCGCCCATTCCCAAACCGCTGCCACCTTCCCAGGATCCATCTGCACCCCATCTGGAGAGAGTCGGTGACCAAGGAAGTCCACTGACCGCTGATGGAACTCGCACTTGCTGAGCTTCGCATACAGGCGGTGCTCCCGCAAGCGCTGCAGCACGGTCCGGACATGACCCTCGTGGCGAGCCGGGTCACGGGAGAAAACCAAAATGTCATCCAAGTACACCACCACGTACTTGTCTAGCAAGTCCTGGAACACGTGGTTGATGTACCATTGGAACACAGCGGGCGCGTTGCATAATCCGAAGGGCATAACCAGGTATTCGTACTGCCCGTACCGGGTCCCGAATGCTGTCTTCCACTCATCCCCGGCTCGAATCCGAATCAAATTGTAGGCCCCCCGGAGGTCTAGCTTGGTGAACACCTGCGCCCCTTGCACCCGCTCCAGCAACTCCGAAATAAGGGGCAAGGGGTCTGGGACGGTAATTTTGTTCAGGGCCCGGTAATCATGGCAAAGGCGAAGCTTCTTAACGAAGAGTACTGGCGCAGCGGTGGGCGAGGTAGAAGGCCTAATGAAACCACGCTCCAGATTCTTGCGCAGGAAGTCCTGCAAAGCTTCGCGCTCTGGCTCTGTTAGAGAGTATAAGCGACTCACCAGTAGGGGCGCTCCGGGCTGGAGGTCTATGCCGCAGTCAAAAGACCGATGCGGCGGCAGCTGGTCTGCCCCCCCCGTTCCTCGAACACGTCTTGGTAGTCCCAGTACTCGGCTGGGAGTGTGGATGCAGCCTCCTCAGTGGGGGCGGCTGCTAGCATCTCGGACTGAGCATGGGAACATGGGTCTGGGAAGTGCACAGTCCGTTTGACCCAGTCAATCTGCACATTGTGAGCCTCCAGCCAGTCCATCCCGAGCACCAGGGGGAACCGGGGCATGGAGGCAATGTCCAAAGTTCGCGTCTCCCGGTGCTGCTGGAGACACAGGACCAAGGGCTGCGTCTCCTGAGTAACGGCACCTGAACGCAGGAGCCGTCCGTCAATTGCCTCCACCTGTACCGGTTCTGGCTTGTTCTGAAGTGGCACCTGATGATGGGCAGCAAAAGCAGTGTCCATATAGGAGCGGGTTGCCCCCAAATCTACCAAAGCATGGGTAAGAATCCAGGGCCCACCTGGAGGGTATAGACGTACCGGGACCATGAGGTGTCGCAATTCCACTGGTGAGGGCCCCTCTAGCATGGTCTGAGACCCCAGGTCGCCAGGGCCCTCGGCTACTGGGGTTGGCGGTTTCCTTGCGGCTGGCAACTTCTCGGGACAGGACCGGGCGTAGTGTCCGCTTCCGCCACAGTAGAGACATAGGTTCCTCTCCCGACGTCGCGCCTTCTCCGCGGGGGACAGACGAGGTCGCGAAGCCCCGAGCTGCATAGGCTCCTCCGATAACTTGGGTGTGGCCGTGGGCCTGCTAGGAAGGACTGGCGCCAGGAGCCGGGAGTGCTGGCGGTCCCGGGCCTGGCGACGGTCCTCTAACCGATCATCTATCTGCAGGCTCCGCTGAATGAGGGCGTCCAACGTGGTGGGACGATCCATCGTGGCCAACTGGTCCAGTATCTCGTCCAACAGTCCCTCAAGATACTGGTCCCGAAGTGCAGAGTCATTCCAAGACAAGTCTTGTGACAACAGCCGAAATTCTGTGGCTTAGGCGGCGGCTGTGGACTTGTCCTGTCTCAACTGACGAATCGCCCGATTGGCTTGGCTCTCCTTCAGAGGGTTGCCAAACACAGTCTCTAAGTGGTTACAAAACCCCACATAGTCTGTTAGCAAAGGAGAGTCTTGCCGGAGCAGTGGCAAAGCCCACTTGGCCGCCTGGTCCTTTAACAAACTGATCAAAAAGTGCACCTTGGTGCGGTCGTCAGGGAAGTTCCGGGCTCGCCCCTGAATATACAACTTGGCCTGGGCGAGGAACATGGGAAAGCTGGCCAGGGCCCCATCAAATTTCTCTGGCAAGGCCACTGGGTACTTGCCTGGAGCTGGGGCGTCGGCCCCAGGATCTGGTAGGGCATCCAACCGCTGCTGAAGTGCCACAACCACATCACTTAGCTGCTGAACGGTGTGGGTCAAGGCCTGGTTCTCTTGGGCCAATGCCACCAGCGCAGCTGCCTGGTCAGCCATGGCCTCTGGCTCTTCCCGAACGCACCCCAACGAAGGGGGAGTGCGGGTGTGGCGGGAGCAAACTGTGCTGGTCCCGGGGGGGGGGTTACTGTTACCGTAGTCAAAGTTCAGTCCTGAGTCACTAGCCTGGTAGTAGTTCACAAGATGCGAGGCGAGGTCCGAAGCAGGGAGCCGGGCGGGGACAGGAACACTCGAAGATCAGAAGCAGGAAGCCGAGCGAGGAACAGGAACACTGGAAGATCAGGTCCAAAGACAGGTCCAAAAGACAAAGTCCAGCAACTGGAGGAACGTGTAGCTACGCTCCAAAGAATTAGAGAGCTGGAGCTCTTCTTGGAAGCAACAGAGCACACCGTCTCCACCAAGGAGGAGACAGGGGACTCCCCTGAGAAGGAGGCTAGTTCACCAACACAGGAGCCAGATATATGGAGAAACGTGACTCAAAGAAGTAGGAGGCCCAGGGTTCGCTCTGATTGTTTAGAAATACGCAATCGCTTTGTTGTTGTTGTTTTTATAAATATTTATTGGAATTTTCAAAAAATAAAGAAAAAACAAAAAAAACAACAATTAAAAACACATAAAATTTACATTTCTTACTGTCAATGACCAATTTCCTTGACTTCCCCACACCTCCCCTTCTTGTATTCCAGTTCCAATTTTTAGCTCAGCAAGTTCTTGTCCCCAAACTTTACCTTATTTTCCCTAATTCATTTTAGTTAACCAATTTTAACTTATAAACCTCAATCTTTATACATCAATACTTATTCTTAAAAATCTTTTTCTAAGGTCGGCCCCAATTCCCTTCCCCGAATTCCCCATTTTTATGTTAGTGGCAATAACAAAATTAAATGAAACAGAATATAATTGTACACCCTTTGGATTCCCAAAGCCCCACCACCCCCTTTCCCGGTTTCGAACCCCAACAAAAGTCCATCAGTCCATCTGCAGTCAGCCTGGCGACCTCACGTCCGAGGCTCTTAATTCTCTCTCAATTCCTCTCTGCCGGTTGTTTTGATAGTCCTTTATATTGAACTCCAAATCTCGAAGAAGCTCTGTCCCAGTAAGGTCCATGTTTCTTCCAGCCAGGCCTCCATATTTAAAAGTGGAGCCAAAATCTTGTTTCTTACTTCTCTTAAGTCCAAATGTCCCAAAAGCTCCAGTTTCCACTTTAGCCAGGTTTGTATTCCATAGGTCTTCAGATCTCCACATAGGGAGATCTCTCCATTCTCCATTCTTCAATTCAAACCAGATTTTCATCATCCTGATCTTATTTTCCTTTATATCCATCTTAACCGGCCTCTGGCTCTCCTCAATCAACTGTGGCATTATAGCTCCTCCTTCTTTTTCCTTCAAATCATCATGTTCCTCTTTCATCACATTCTCAGATTTCTCAAATTTCTTTTCTTGTTCAGCTGCAAAAATTTTTAATTCAACTGCAAAACTTTCCTGTTCAGCTGCAAAGACTTGAGTCAAGTCCCTCCCAGGCTCAGTAACTTTATTTACTGTTCCATTCAGTATTGTAACATTTGTAGCCAAAACATCACTCTGTTCCTGCAACTTTCCAAAGAGAAAAAAAGTCCTCTCCAGTTCAGCCAGTGTTTTTCCACTTACAGCCATTTTTGTAATGTCCTAAACCCCCTCTAGAGGGATTCTGGTTTCTTAGTATCTTCCAGTTCCAACCCAAAAGTCAAGTTAGCCTTTTCTTCTTTATTTTTAACAATTTGTTACCAAATTGTAACGAATATAACCAGCAAAGACAACAGAAACAAAGTTCTCCTTTTTCCCCAACTTTGACAGCTAGTTTGACAGCTGTCAAAGTCTTTATGTCTCTTCCGCAGGCTCTCTCACCGATCGCTCCCGGGTCTTGGGGGAGGGGTGAATTCCATTCTCAATGTTAGCTCTTATCCTCCAGCACAATCACTTATATTGCCAAAACGTAGAGTTAATTGCTTTTATCCACAAAAAAGAAAGGTATTCTCTCAACCTTAGTTATAAAATCCTTGCTTTAAGATGTTTACAAGGCGGGTAGGCGGACTTCCTCTTTACACCTTACCCGGTCGTGCCTAATTCCCAAAAAAATTTCCCTTTTAAGTCCAATTTCCGTATTACT
Organism: Podarcis raffonei; assembly: GCF_027172205.1. Lineage (NCBI taxonomy): Eukaryota > Metazoa > Chordata > Lepidosauria > Squamata > Lacertidae > Podarcis > Podarcis raffonei. The sequence continues at coordinate 27,614,513 of NC_070620.1, forward strand.
CACGGGTTGTTACTTTTAGTCCAAATATTCAGAGAAAGAAGTCAGCGCTCTCCGTCCATGGCATGCGGCTTCACTCAGTAGGGGAAGCAGTCGACTCACAGCACCACACCGCTCTCCGTCCCCCGTTCCGGAGCCTTTAAAAAGGCTCCTTCGCGGGTCGGGGGGGCGCAAATGGTGCCCGCCGAGTCACCAGGTCCACAGGCTTCAGCGCCTGTGGTTTCTGAGGGTCCCCGCGTCGCCGCCGCGGCAGGACCCGACCCCTACTAAGCCGATTCCCTCCGGAGCTCGGAGGGAATCCGCCATTAGGCGATGGCGCTAACCCGGAAGTCCGAAATACGCAATCGTATTTCTCTCCCTCATTACAGTCGATCAGGTATATGAAGACAAGCAGCAAAGGCAGTCCTCAGGGAATGTCCAGGCGACCTTGGAACGGACAGCTCACGGAAGAACCCCGACCAGACCTAAGAGGAGGCGTGTAGTGGTGATAGGGGATTCCCTACTGAGGGGAACAGAAGCAGTGATCTGTGGGCCTGACAAGATGTCTCGGGAAGTGTGCTGTCTCCCCGGGGCTAAGATCCAAGATGTAACTGAACGACTGCAAGGAATCATAAAACCCACTGACAACTACCCCTTCCTCTTGGTTCATGTGGGAACCAATGACACTGCAAGCAATAGCCTCCAGAAGATCAAAAGAGACTACGAGGCTCTGGGCAGGAAATTGAAGCAATTAAATGCACAAATTGTCATCTCATCTGTCCTCCCAGTTGAACGACGTGGCCCAGGGAGAGAGGGGAAAATAGTGGAAGTGAACAACTGGCTTTGCAAATGGTGTAAACAGGAACGGTTTGGATTCTTAGATCATGGAATGCAGTTTCTTGAAGATGGACTTCTGGCAAGCGATGGGCTGCACCTCACAACGGTTGGGAGGAATGTTTTTGCCAAAAATCTCAGAAACCTCATCAGGAGGGCTTTAAACTGACTAATGTGGGGGAGGGAGACAGTGCTCCTGAAGGTAGGAGTCTATCAATTGATGAAGATGATCATCCAAATGTCATAGACCGAATGGAGCAAACAGCACGCAGAACTAGTGGTGGGAGGAAAAAATCCTTAAATAAGAGACACGGGGGAATGATTAATGGACTTCAATGTCTGTACACTAATGCGCAAAGCATGGGAAATAAACAAGATGAGCTTGAGCTCTTGGTACAGCAAACTAAATATGACATAATAGGAATCACTGAAACCTGGTGGGATAAGTCCCACGATTGGAATGTAATAATGGAGGGATACAATCTATTTCAGAGAAACAGACCAGACAAGAAAGGAGGAGGAGTGGCGTTATATGTCAGGGATGTGTATACCTGTGAAGAGATCCAAGATTTAGAACCTCAAAGCCAAAGTGAGAGCATTTGGGTCAAAATTAAGGGAGAGAAGAATAACAGTGACCTCATTGTGGGAGTTTACTATAGATCCCCAAGCCAAACGGAGGACATAGATGATGCCTTCCTGGAACAGATGGCCAAGCATGCAAAAGGAAGGGAGATAGTAGTAATGGGGGACTTCAATTACCCGGATATTTGTTGGATGTCAAACTCAGCCAAGAGCATAAGGTCAAACAGATTCCTCACTGGCCTTGCAGACAACTTCATTGTCCAGAAAGTGGGAGAAGCAACAAGAGGAACAGCCATTTTAGATCTGGTCCTAGCCAATGTTGATGACCTGGTTAGTGGGGTAGAAGTGGAAGGATCATTAGGCGTGAGTGATCATGCTCTTCTGAAGTTTACTATACAGCGGAAAGGAGCAGCCAAGCATACTAGGACTCAATTTCTCGACTTTAAGAAAGCCGACTTCATAAAACTTAGGGAAGTGCTGGGTGAGATCCCATGGACAGTAATACTAAAAGGAAAGGGAGTTCATGATGGCTGGGAGTTTGTTAAGAGGGAGATAGTAAAAGCACAACTTCAGGCAATACCAATGAGACGGAAACATGGAAGGTGCCTAAAGAAGCCAGGGTGGCTATCTAAAGAACTTTTAACTGAGTTAAGATTAAAAAAGGATGTGTACAAAAAATGGAAAAGGGGGGAAACCACCAAAGAGGAATTCAAACAAATAGCCAGCACGTGTAGACACAAAGTCAGAAAAGCTAAAGCACAGAATGAACTCAGGCTTGCTAGAGAGGTTAAAAGCAACAAAAAAGGCTTTTATGGTGAAATATACTCAGAGTCGCAAAGTGATTTCATGCTCTTTATTCAGCTCATAGTGGTGAGGAGGAATGAATGAAAGTCCCCTCAAAGTATCTGCTTTATATACATTATTTACACAATGGGCTGCACATGATTGGCTAATTCCGGAATTCTACTGTAAGCCAATCAGGTTGTGGATTCACTTCTATCTGGAGCATGATTGGGTAGTTCCTGCCAACCAATCATACTGCTGCATTCTGAATCCTATTGTTCTAGGACCAATCAGACTGCTGCAGTTTGGATCCTATTCAACTCAGTACATAACACCCCTCCCCTCTAAGTTCCAGTCCTGCCCGGGAGGTCGCATTCATAGTCCTCGAGGTACGCCAGCGGCCTACGTGTGCGTTGCGGCCTGGGGTGTTCCCTGGTCCGGGGTTCAGGTTCTGGCTCATGTTCCAAGGATGCTGGCTGTGATGGGGCTGTTTGGTCTGGCACAACCGGCTCGCTCAGTCGTGGTTCTGGTTCCGGTGTCCTTTCGGCCTCACAGGTCCTCTCTGTATTTACTGATTCTGCCTCTCCTGCTGGCCCCTCGTGCTCTATGGGCCTCACTGCCCCTCTGTTCCCTTGGGACTCCTCTGCCCTTTCCTCCTCCTGGTTTTCTCCCGGGAATCGTCGCCGTATCTGGTCGCAGTGGCGGCGCCAGCATTGCCCCCCATCCGTTAGCACCTCATACGACACGGGGCCAGTGACCCTGGTGACTGTGGCGGGTACCCATGCTGGGCCTGCCCCAAAATTCTTTGCGTACACTGGGTCCTGAGCCTCGAAGGTCTGGGGGTTCTTGCCTTCCCCCACCACTACCTCATCCTGAGCTCTATCGGGGTGAAGGCGGTCCAATCTGATTGCAAGGCGCCGACCCATTAGTAGTTCAGCGGGGCTCCGGCCAGTCGTTGAGCTGGGGGTGCTGTGCTGTGCTAGAAGGAATGTGGCAAGGCGGTACTCCCAATCCCCTTGCGTCATGCGGCGAAGGGTGTCCTTGGTGGTCCGCACCATGCGTTCTGCTTGGCCATTGGTGGCAGGGTGGAATGGCGCCAAACGGATGTGGCAGATGGCGTTCTGCGCTGTGAAGGTTTGGAATTCTCCTGACATAAATGCAGTCCCGTTGTCTGAGACGAGAGTGTCAGGGAGCCCGTGGGTTGCAAACAGCCTGTGTAGTACCCGGATGGCTCAGGACGTAGAAGTGGACGGTACCAGTGCGACTTCCAGCCATTTGGTGTAGGAGTCCACCACTATGAAGAATGTTTTCCCCTGAAAGGGGCCAGCGAAGTCCACATGCAGGCGTGACCATGGTGCTCGGGCGGACTCCCAGGACTGGACTGGGGCCCTTGGGGGATCTGGGCAGGATTCTTGGCAGGCCTGGCAGTGTTTGACCCCGGCCTCTATCTCTCCGTCGATCCCCGGCCACCACACATAACTCCTGGCAAGGGCCTTCATTCTTACTACACCTGGGTGTGTCTCGTGTAGGGCTATGAGGACCCTTTTGCGGAGGGGCTGGGGAACAACGACCCTGCTTCCCCATAACAGGCACCCCTTGTGGGCCGACAGTTCATGTTTGCGGGTTGTGTAGCCGGCGAATTCTGGCCCAGGGCTGCTGCTGGGCCATCCCCTCCACACCCAGTCCAGGACCCGGGAGATGACCCTATCTTTCTTGGAATGGTGTGCAACTTCTTGTGCCTGAATGGGGCGGTCGGGAAGCAGCTCCAGGCTCATAACCTCCTGTGCAGGTGCTGGGTCGGGGCCTGTTTCCGGTAGTGGTAGCCTGCTGAGGGCGTCCGCATGGCCCATCGCCTTCCCCGGACGGTGAATCAGTGCATACTGGTAGCTGGCAAGGAAAATTGACCACCTGAGGACGCGAGGAGACAGCACTTGGGGGGTCTGCTTTTCAGGGGCAAACAAGCCAAGCAACGGCTTGTGGTCAGTCACCATGGTGAAGGGCCGCCCGTACAAGAAATCATGGAATTTTTTTACTCCCTTCACGATTGCCAGACCCTCCTTGTCGATTTGCGAGTAGTTCCGCTCGGTTGCGTTGAGTGTCTGGGAAAAGTATGTCACTGGTACCTCTCTTCCATCCGGGAGTTGGTGTCCCAGGACAGCGCCAATTCCATAGGGCGAGGCATCGCATGCTAGCACCACCGGCAGCCTCTCGTCGAAGTGTGCCAAGACCGAGTTTGAGACAAGCAAGTCCTTGACTGCCTGGAATGCGGCCTCCTGGCGCTGGCCCCACACCCAAGGGGCCCGCTTGTCCAGGAGTCTGTGTAGGGGCTCCGCTACCGCCACCTTGTGGGGAAGGAAGGAACGGTAAAAGTTCAATAGTCCCAAGAAGGCCTGAAGTTCAGTCTTGTTCTTGGGCGCTGGGGCATCACAAATGGCCCGTACCTTGTCCCCAGTTGGGTGGACCCCTTCTGCGTCCACCATAAATCCCAGAAAGTCCACCTGAGGCACTCCTAGTAGACATTTTTCCCGCTTCACCTTGAGACCCGCCGTCTGGAAACGGTGCAGAACGGTGTGGAGGCGGTCCTCAAACTCCTCTGGTGTGGGCCCGGCAATCAACACATCATCGAAGAAGGGGGTGACGCCAGGAATCCCTTTAAGTAGAGAGTCCATTAGATTCTGGAATATGCCTGGTGCCACGCTGACACCGAATTGCAGCCGCTTTACCCTGAATGCTCCTCTGTGCGTCACAATCGTCTGTGCCTCTGCTGTGGCCTCATCTACTGGCAGCTGTTGATATGCTTGGGCCAAGTCCAGCTTGCCAAAAATTTTTGACCCAGCCAGGGTGGCAAGAACATGGCTGACCACTGGCACTGGGTATGCATGGGCCGTGAGGGCCTTGTTTATGGTACATTTGTAGTCTGCGCAGATGCGGACCGAACCATTAGGCTTGACGGGTGTGACGATTGGGGTTTCCCAGGGGGCATTAGGCACCGGCTCCAGCACTCCTTGCTCCACGAGCCGGTCCAATTCCTCATCTATACGGGGTTTCAGGGCGAACGGGACCTGGCGGGCCTTGAGCCTGACCGGTCGTACTGCGGGGTCAAGCTGTAGAGCAATGGGGGGGGCCCGTATACTGTCCCAATTTCCCATCGAAAACCCCCGGAAATTCCTTGCATATGGCATCCATGTCCACTTGTAAGCTAGTGTGGTTCACCCCGGTGACGGCTAGCCCCAGTGGTCCAAACCATGCCAATCCCAGTAAGCTAATGTAGGGGCCCTTGACCACCAGCAATTCCAGTTGCCGCGTCCGCCCTCGGTATTGCACCCTGAAGGTCCCCACCCCCATTGTGGGGACCTTACGTTTCTGGAAGTCCCGGAGGGTGAATGGGGCCGGCCTGAGTTTGGGGCCCCCAGTAGGACACAGTTTCCTTAAGGTCCTTGCCGAGATTATGGATAGAGTTGAACCCGTGTCAAGCTCCATGCGGCATGGGGCCCCCTCTATCTGTACGTCAACATAAATTTTCTCTACGTTGGGGTGGGGAAACTGGTATACCTGGAAGTCCGTGAGCTCTGTCGAGTTGCCTTGGTGCGTTGGGCCCCGGGACCCTCTTGGATTGGTCATCTGATGCCTGGCGTTGGGTGGGCCGAGCCCGACACTCCCGGGCGATGTGTCCCGATTTTCTGCACTGCCTGCACTCTGCGTTGCGGAAACGGCAGGTCCTCCTCTCGTGACTTTCTCCACAGCTTGCGCAGTTCCCTCCTTCTCGTCGAGGCAGCTGTGGTATGTGGGCTGCTTGAGTGCGCTGCTGTACTCGGTGCACCTCCTCCCTGTTGGATCCTGAGTCGTCAGTGAGGTCTTCATGGTGGACCCTCGGTTGGGATGGCTGGCTCGGCCGTGCCTCTTGCGTCGACCTCTCGGCAGCTTCCGTTGCCAGGGCCTCCTCCAGAGTGACCTGGAACGTTAAGTCCTTCTTAGCGTAGAGGCGTCGTTGCAGCTTCTCATCCTTCAGGCCACCGACGAGGCGGTCACGAAGGATGTTCTCCAGCTCTGAGAAGTTGCAGAACCGGGCGGCTTGGCGGAGAGAGGGCACAAACCCAGTTATGGTTTCCCCAGGGGCTTGCTGCTTTGCGTAGAAGGCATTTCGACGAGCCACCACTCAGGGCTGTGGCGAAAAGTGCCCCTTCAGCTGTTCCATTATTGTTTTGTATGGAACAGTAGCGACGTCTTCAGGCGCAAGGAGAGCCTGGGCGATTTCAAACGTCTCCTCTCCGCAGACGCTGAAGAATATTGCCCTCTTCTTGGTGTCTTCTTCATCGGTGACCCCATTGGCTTCTAGGAGGAAGGTGAAACGGGAGGCGTACGCTTCCCAGTCTCCAGATGCTGGGTTGAACGGCGAGAAGCTGCTGTCGGTTGCCATTCTGAGTTCCTTGTGTCCCGGAGCTGAAGCCTGGATACACGGTGCGAGGCAGCGGTGCGGCAGGTGGCGGTGCTGCGGTGCTGTGTGTGGCAGTCAGCTCAGCAGGATCCCACCTTCGTCGCCAGTGAAATATACTCAGAGTCGCAAAGTGATTTCATGCTCTTTATTCAGCTCATAGTGGTGAGGAGGAATGAATGAAAGTCCCCTCAAAGTATCTGCTTTATATACATTATTTACACAATGGGCTGCACATGATTGGCTAATTCCGGAATTCTACTGTAAGCCAATCAGGTTGTGGATTCACTTCTATCTGGAGCATGATTGGGTAGTTCCTGCCAACCAATCATACTGCTGCATTGTTCTAGGACCAATCAGACTGCTGCATTCTGAATCCTATTGTTCTAGGACCAATCAGACTGCTGCCTTTTGGATCCTATTGTTCTAGGACCAATCAGACTGCTGCAGTTTGGATCCTATTCAACTCAGTACATAACATATGGGTATGTTCGTAGCAAAAGGAAGAACAAAGAAACAGTGGGGTCACTCAGAGGAGAAGATGGTGAAATGCAAACAGGGGACACAGAAAGGGCTGAACTCCTCAATGCCTTCTTTGCCTCAGTCTTCTCCGATAAAGAAAACAATGCCCGACCTGAAGAATTTGGAGCAAAGGATTCAGCAGAGGAAACACAGCCCAGAATAACTAAGGAGATAGTACAAGAATACTTGGCTAGTCTAGATGTATTCAAGTCTCCAGGGCCAGATGAACTGCATCCAAGAGTATTAAGAGAACTGGCAGATGTGATTTCAGAACCACTGGCAGTCATCTTTGAGAATTCCTGGAGAACAGGCGAAGTCCCGGCAGACTGGAGGAGGGCAAATGTTGTCCCTATTTTCAAAAAGGGGAAAAGAGAAGACCCAAATAATTACCGCCCAGTCAGTCTGACATCAATACCAGGGAAGATTCTGGAGCAGATCATTAAGCAAACAGTCTGTGAGCACCTAGAAAGGAATGCTGTGATCACCAATAGTCAGCATGGATTTCTGAAAAATAAGTCATGTCAGACTAACCTGATCTCGTTTTTTGACAGAATTACAAGCCTGGTAGATGAAGGGAACGCAGTGGATGTAGCCTACCTTGATTTCAGCAAGGCATTTGACAAGGTGCCCCATGATATTCTTGTAAAGAAGCTGGTAAAATGCGTTCTTGACTATGCTACCACTCAGTGGATTTGTAACTGGCTGACTGACCGAACCCAAAGGGTGCTCATCAATGGTTCCTCTTCATCCTGGAGAAGAGTGACTAGTGGGGTGCCACAGGGTTCTGTCTTGGGCCCGGTCTTATTCAACATCTTTATCAACGACTTGGATGATGGACTCAAGGGCATCCTGATCAAATTTGCAGATGACACCTGTCAGAGGCTCAGGAGCAGAAGCACAGGGGAGAGAGCAAATAGAGAGCGGAGGAGAGGAATCCGAGGGGAGCGTAGGGGAATATGACAGTGACCCGAGAGATTCCATGAGCTTCTCCAGCGAATCAGAAAATTCCCAGAAGGGGGCGCCTATGGTAAGGGCAAGGGGGGTCCCAGGGGGGACGCACCAGAAGCAAGGGGCCAGCGGGGACTCCCAAGGGAGCAGCGGAGGATCAGGACCAGCTCCCCCACCAGAGCGCAGTGGGGGGGAAGAGTCACATGAGTCAGGACCAGCCTCTCCTCCAGCGGGGAGAGAAGATGAGTCAGGGATGACCACGCCCCCATCGGAAAGTGGGGAAACGGAGGGAAGGTCAGGTCCAGCTAGCCTCCCTGAAGGAGGGAGCAGTGACACAAGTGTAACGGTCAGAAGGAAAGTGGGAGGCTGCGCGTGCGCGCCAAGTTCAAATGTGCAGGAGCGCGGGACAGCAGAAAACCCGGATTGGGAGCCAGGTCCTAAAGCCCGAAGGAGGGAGGGGGAAGAGTCAGGAGACTCAGCGTCAGAGGAGTCTAGGAAAGGTGAGACCCCGACTAGCAGGCGGACCCAGAGAAGGAAGGAACAGAGGAAGAGGTGGAGTAAGGCTAGAATCTTAAACTGGTGTCAGGGGGGAGGAGATTCAGATGGAGCTTCGGCGGTCTAAGGTTACAGACGTAGCGTTGCACGCTGCGCGTGTGGAAGCGAAACTGAACTTCAATAAAGACTTTTATACTAAAGAACGAAGCAGCGTTGGTCTTGTGTGAGCTGGGACCTTGGGCAGCGCTGACAACACCAAACTGGGAGGGGTGGCTAACACCCCAGAGGACAGGATCACACTTCAAAACGACCTTGACAGATTAGAGAACTGGGCCAAAACAAACAAGATGAATTTTAACAGGGAGAAATGTAAAGTATTGCACTTGGGCAAAAAAAAATGAGGGGCACAAATACAAGATGGGTGACACCTGGCTTGAGAGCACTACATGTGAAAAGGATCTAGGAGTCTTGGTTGACCACAAACTTGACATGAGCCAACAGTGTGACGCGGCAGCTAAAAAAGCCAATGCAATTCTGGGCTGCATCAATAGGAGTATAGCATCTAGATCAAGGGAAGTAATAGTGCCACTGTATTCTGCTCTGGTCAGACCTCACCTGGAGTACTGTGTCCAGTTCTGGGCACCACAGTTCAAGAAGGACACTGACAAACTGGAACGTGTCCAGAGGAGGGCAACCAAAATGGTCAAAGGCCTGGAAACGATGCCTTATGAGGAACGGCTAAGGGAGCTGGGCATGTTTAGCCTGGAGAAGAGGAGGTTAAGGGGTGATATGATAGCCATGTTCAAATATATAAAAGAATGTCACATAGAGGAGGGAGAAAGGTTGTTTTCTGCTGCTCCAGAGAAGCGTGTTGGTACTAAAGGGTTAAGAGGTAACAAGTCGCTCTAATCACTGAGCAGCTGGAAGTCATTAAGCATCCAAGAATGTGAGTTAGTTTGTATAAATAGTCAGTTCACTCAGTTTGTGACCGGTGGGCTGATATGAGTTAGGTTTAGAGTAAAGTTTTCTTTATGCCGGAGATAAAAGCATGTGTGCTTTATCACCAGGGTTTTTTCTTTTGTAAATAAAGTTTTTTCCTGAGTTCCAAAGTCCTTGCTCCAGGATTCTTCATTGAAAGGTACTGACTCTCCTCCCTCTCCTGCAGCGGCTAAATTCCAGAAACACTGCGGGGGCCAAGATCCATGCTACAAGATGTTTGTTTGATTTACGTCTCCAACCGGGAGCGTGTGTGAAAGAACATATTGCCAAAATGGTGTCTGCCTTTAATCAACTAAGACAGCTGGGCATTCCTTTCTCTATGGAGCAGCAGTCATACATATTGTTGTCTTCTCTTGATAAAAGCTATGAGACTCTAGCTTTAACTTTGGAAGCTATGCCTTCAGCTGAATTAACCCTTGAATACATTTCTTCTCGGCTTGCAGATGAACAGGATAAAAGGCAAAGAGAAAGAGGTTTGTCTTCAAAGGGGAGTTGTGCTGTGCCTAAGAGTGGGGATGCTGAGTTTGAGAACACAGTAAATGCTTTTGCAGCTAGACACTGTTTTCGCTGTGGTTCCTCTTCCCATTTAATCAGGAACTGCACACGTGAACCTGGTCAAGACAGCACCAAGGCCGTTACCCCTAGTTACCAGACAAGGAGTTCCAGGGGACGTCGAAGAAGAGGAGGACGTCATGGCTACTCCCACAGCACACAGCACATGGCTTCAGCAATGGCGTTGATGCAAGGGCGTGGCCAAGGCAGCAATCTACGCTGGTTGATCTACAGTGGTGCATCTCACCACCTGGTGGCGCCATCTAGTGTCCGTTTGCAGAATTGCAGACATTTGCAAACCCCTAAAGTTGTGACAATGGCAGATTCAACTAAACGTTCCTTAAAGACCGTAGGCACAGTGTTCTTGAATTGTTTGCATACAGAAATTGATGCCTATGTGCTAAAGGGAATGAAGGGGTGTATTTTGTCTGTGTCAGAACTTGATAGAGATGGGTTTAAAACTGTGTTTGAAAATGGGGTTTGCACTATTTCAAAGAATAATGTATCTCTTTTGCAGGTGGAATGCAGAAATGGGTTATATTATTTTGAGACAAGTCCAGATGAAGTTGAACAGGTTCATGCTGGTTGTGTGAACTCACCTACCCATAATTCTTGTGTTCATTTATGGCACCGCCGTTTGGGACATATTAATTTTCAGTATGTTAAAAGGCAACCTGAATTATTAGAAGGGTGCAAAATGAACAAATGTACTAAGTATTTGGATTGTACTGCATGCAAAAGGGCGAAGGTTCATAGATGCAGTTATCCCAGTTCAGATAGGAAATCTGACAAAGTATTCCAACTTGTGCATATGGACCTATGTGGCCCAATGCCTGTTGCTAGCATGGGAGGTTCGAGGTATGCACTGTGTCTCTCGGATGACAAAACAAAAGTCACATGGTTTTTTCCTCTCAAAACAAAAGCAGATACTGCAGAAACAGTTAAAAATTGGGTTCATGCAGTAGAACTTGAATTTGGTACTAGAGTACTTGCTTTTCAGACAGACAGAGGGTCAGAATTTACCGGGTCTGTGTTGCAGAATTTCTTTAAGAAAAAGGGAATTAAGCATCGTCTGTCTACACCTTATTCCCCCCAAGAAGGAGGCGTGGCCGAACGTAAAAACAGGGTTCTGCAAGAGTTGGCAAACTCTATGTTGTTTGATTCTAAACTCCCTCAAAGTTACTGGGCGGAAGCCTGGCAGACGGCTACTCATATTCTGAACCGAGTATATAATTCGGTAATTGATACTACGCCATATTTTGCTTTATATGGGAAGAAGCACAAAGTTCATTACTTTCGGGTGTTTGGATCTCAAGCCTATGTACTTGTCCCAAAAGCGTTAAGGAAAAAGGGAAGTCCAAGGGCTAGGAAACTCATTTTTTGTGGGTACGAACCACACGCCAAATCTTGGAGGTTCGTGAACCCAAATGGGGATACTACAAGAGTAGTCATCAGTAGGAGCGCTGAATTTTGTGAGCAATCCGGATGGACTCACTTACATGCTAACCCTGACATTTTGAGAGATGATTTAGGAATTTATGCTGAGAATGAAAGTCCAGAGGGTGGTGAGCCAGAAGGGGATGGTGCACATGGTTCAGATGCAGATTCTGACCAGGCACAAGGTTCTTCTCCTAAGGTAGAAAAGCCAGAATCTAGGAGTGTTCCAACATCGCCAGTCAGTAGGCCTAGCAGACAGCAAAAGCGAAGCAGGTCGCCTGCAACACCAAGCCCAAGGGAGGTATCTAAACGGAGGTCTTTATCCCTAGGGGCGCACCCAGATATAAAGTCTGAGACAGATTCTGACAGCCAACAGTCAGAGGGGGCACAAGAGGAACAATTGCGCAGATCAAAACGTGCCACAAAGGGCAAACCACCAGAGCGGTTTAAGGTGACAAGTGTATACGTAAATATGGCACAGTGTGAGCCAGATAGCTATATAGAGGTACAACAGCTTCCAAGCTCAGAAGCCGTAAAGTGGCAGGAAGCAATGGAAAAGGAGATGGCTTCAATGAAGTCTCTCGGTGTGTTTACAAGTACAGAGCTTCCGAAAGGGCAACAAGCTGTAGGTTGTCGATGGGTATATCGTTTAAAGCCCACAACTACTGAGGAGTTGCAATATAAAGCCCGACTAGTTGCAAAAGGTTTTTCGCAGCGCAAAGGTGTTCACTATTCTCAAATCTATGCCCCTACTTCAAGATTGGAGTCATTAAGAATGCTTCTAGCCTCTTCAGCTAAGAAGGGAAATAAGCTGTTTCATTGTGATGTCAATGTGGCTTATTTAAATGCAGACTTACAGGAGGAAGTCTATATGACACCACCACCAGGTTTTGAAGGAGACAAGCCAAACCAGGTCTGGCGCCTACACAAATCCATTTATGGGTTGAAACAGTCCGCCCGTAATTGGAATTCCTGCTTAAACGATGCTCTAGAGAGCATGGGGTTCAGAAAGTGCGCAGCAGATGCGTGTCTTTATCTAAAAGGCTCTGGATGTGAACAAGAAGCAGTTTTGATATTTGTTGATGATTTATTATACAGTGGAAAGGACGATAAACTTGCACAACATTTTGCCACAAAGCTTGGAGAAAAGTTTCAGATAAAATCACTAGGCACTGTATCTGTTTATCTAGGAGTTAAAATTCAGCAAGATGAAAATGGGAACTATTGGCTCAGCCAAGAAGCTAAGATCCAGCAGTTGCTGGAAAGGTTTAAAATGGACAACTGTGCTGGTGTTAAAACCCCAATGGAGTTAAGTTACACAAAGGATGCTCAAGCCGAGCAACAAGCAGAGTTCAGTAATCCCGGGGTTTACCAGTCAGCAATAGGCAGTCTACTCCACATTGCACAGTGGACTCGGCCTGATATAACATATGCTGTCAACATGCTGTGTAGACAAGCTGAAAAACCATCAATGCATGCTTGGCAAGGAGTAAAAAGAGTTTTAAGGTATCTCCAAACTACCAAAAGGTTTCGCTTAAAACTATCAGCAGAGGGCAGCACACAACTTGAATGTTGGGCCGACAGCAGTTGGGCAGATGCTGGACCAGATAGAAAATCAGTGTCAGGAATGGCGATAAAATTTGGAAATGCACTAATTGGTTGGAGATCAAGAAAGCAATCACTTATAGCTTTGAGTTCAACTGAATCTGAGTTCAATGCATTATCAGATGTATGTAGAGAACTGGAATTTTATAAGCAACTGGTACAAGAATTGTTTGGAGAATGTTCCCTACCTATCAGAGTGTGGGAAGACAATCAACCTTGTATTAAACTAGCTAAATCAGGTCAATTCAAGGCACTCACAAAACACTTGGATATCCGTTATCAAAATGTATGCCAAAGTGTAAAACAAGGTTTAATTGAACTAAAGTATTGTCCAAGCAAAGAAAATCTCGCAGACGGTTTTACAAAAGCTTTGAGTCTGCAATCTCATAAATATTTCTGTTCAGGTTTAAATTTGAATTAAGGTTGGTACAGCTCAGTGTTACGAGCGAGAGGGGGTGTTGGTACTAAAGGGTTAAGAGGTAACAAGTCGCTCTAATCACTGAGCAGCTGGAAGTCATTAAGCATCCAAGAATGTGAGTTAGTTTGTATAAATAGTCAGTTCACTCAGTTTGTGGCCGGTGGGCTGATATGAGTTAGGTTTAGAGTAAAGTTTTCTTTATGCCGGAGATAAAAGCATGTGTGCTTTATCGCCAGGGTTTTTTCTTTTGTAAATAAAGTTTTTTCCTGAGTTCCAAAGTGCTTGCTCCAGGATTCTTCATTGAAAGGTACTGACTCTCCTGTCTTCTTAAACCGCTGCACGAAATTCTCTGCTGAGATAAGATTTATGGCGTTGGAAGCGCACTGGACGTTTACTTAACATTAAACTAATTAAAGTTTAATGGACAAAGCGGACACGGAGCAATGGATCCAAACTACTCCCTCAGGCCTCTTAGGCTGTGGCGGTGACTGCAGGCTCCGCCCCCTAGTCCAGATGGAGTTGGCAGGAAAGGTAGCGGCCCACCCAGCCCTCACTAGAGTAGCAGCAGCAGCAGTGTCCCGGAAGCCTCCCTCAGGCCTCTTAAGCTGTGAAGGTGAGTGCAGGCTCCGCCCCCTAGGCCAGATGGAGTTGGCAGGAAAGGGAGCGGCCCACCCAGCGCTCACTAGAATAGCAGCAGCAGTGTCCCGGAAGCCTCCCTCAGGCCTCTTAAGCTGTGGCGGTGAGTGCAGGCTCCGCCCCCTAGGCCAGATGGAGTTGGCAGAAAAGGGAGCGGCCCACCCAGCACTCACTAGAGCAGCAGCAGCAGCAGTGTCCCGGAAGCCTCCCTCAGGCCTCTTAAGCTGTGGCGGTGAGTGCAGGCTCCGCCCCCTAGGCCAGATGGAGTTGGCAGGAAAGGGAGCGGCCCACCCAGCACTCACTAGAGCAGCAGCAGCAGTGTCCCGGAAGCCTCCCTCAGGCCTCTTAAGCTGTGAAGGTGAGTGCAGGCTCCGCCCCATAGGCCAGATGGAGTTGGCAGGAAAGGGAGGAGCCCACCCAGCCTTCACTAGAGTAGCAGCAGCAGCAGTGCCCCGGAAGCCTCCCTCAGACCTCTTAAGCTGTGGTGGTGAGTGCAGGCTCCGCCCCCTAGGCCAGATGGAGTTGGCAGGAAAGGGAGCGGCCCACCCAGCGCTCACTAGAATAGCAGCAGCAGCAGTGTCCCGGAAGCCTCCCTCAGGCCTCTTAAGCTGTGGCGGTGAGTGCAGGCTCCGCCCCCTAGGCCAGATGGAGTTGGCAGAAAAGGGAGCGGCCCACCCAGCACTCACTAGAGCAGCAGCAGCAGTGTCCCGGAAGCCTCCCTCAGGCCTCTTAAGCTGTGAAGGTGAGTGCAGGCTCCGCCCCATAGGCCAGATGGAGTTGGCAGGAAAGGGAGGAGCCCACCCAGCGCTCACTAGAGTAGCAGCAGCAGCAGTGTCCCGGAAACCTCCCTCAGGCCTCTTAAGCTGTGGCGGTGAGTGCAGGTTCCGCCCCCTAGGCCAGATGGAGTTGGCAGAAAAGGGAGCGGCCCACCCAGCACTCACTAGAGCAGCAGCAGCAGTGTCCCGGAAGCCTCCCTCAGGCCTCTTAAGCTGTGGTGGTGAGTGCAGGCTCCGCCCCCTAGGCCAGATGGAGTTGGCAGGAAAGGGAGAGGCCCACCCAGCGCTCACTAGAGTAGCAGCAGCAGCAGCAGTGTCCCGGAAGCCTCCCTCAAGCCTCTTAAGCTGTGGCGGTGAGTGCAGGCTCCGCCCCCTGGGCCAGATGGAGTCGGCAGGAAAGGATGCGGCCCACCCAACTGTGGGAATGTTCAGGGGTGCAGGAGAGGATATATTGTGAGATTATATCCTAATCCAACTTGTGCTAACAAGTTCCCAAAATATCAGCAGAGTTTATAGACATTCCCCTTTAAGTTCGCAACGGTAACGTGTGCACAGGTTCGCTAGAACCTCTATAATAATTACTCTGGTAATTTCCCCTTTGTTCCCTCTTAAAATACAAGACACAACACAGTCTTTATAAAAGTATAAAAGAGTTTACTCACGTTCTGTTCACAATATGATCCCAGAAGGCACACAGGCTTAAAAAGGTAAAATACATTTAGAATCTATCTTGTAGCAAGATAGTCCTTATCTCCTCTCTTGGCTGGGAGCCAAGAGAGCATCCTTAGATGTTTCCTCATCGAAGGAAGATGGCAGAGAGAGAGAGATGGCTGCCTGCCCTGTGCTTTTGTCATTTACCTGCACAGGTGAGGCCACACCCACCTCTGGTCACATGCGGAGGAAGTCCGTCCCCAGGAAGTTTACCTGCTTGCTGGACAGACATCCCTCCCCATGTTCTAACATGTACACTCTAGGAATGTTGTCATTGACTGCTCCTGTGTTTACATCCCACATACCCCTTCTCAGGCAATACAACATATACAAAACATAAACAACTTTATTCAACCACCCAGAGTCCCAGCTTGACACGTAGATTCTGGAAACTCTCTCTTGGTAGGGGTTTCGTCAGGATGTCAGCAGTCATCTCTTGGGTGCTGCAGTAGGATAGCTCCACAAGTCCATCCTGGATCATCTGGCGTATGTAGTGGTATTTAACCCCAATGTGTTTTGTTCTGGCCAGGAACTTCTCACTCTGCGTCAGCTTCAGGCAACTTTGATTGTCCTCCAGCAAGCTGACAGGCCCTTTCCTCACCAACCCAAAGTCCTTTATGAGTTGATCAAGCCAGGCGATCTCTCTGCAGGCTTCTGTTGCTGCAACGTATTCTGATTCTGTGGAAGATAATGCTACACAGCTCTGTTTATAACTGCCCCATGAAACAGGTCCATCACCAAACATGAAAACATGACCACTTGTTGATTTATAATCAGCATTATCCCCAGCCCAATCCGCATCAGTATACCCAACCAACTTAGGGTCTCTGACGGCTGGTAACCTTAATTTACAATTCATGGTACCCTTCAAATATCGCACCACCCTCTTTACTCCTGCCCAATCATGCTCAGTGGGAGAATTCACTTTTCTGCTAAGAATCCCCACAGCATTAGCCAAGTCAGGTCTACATGTGGTAACTAAATACAAAAGTTTACCAATCGCCGACCTGTAGTCATTGTTGTCTGGCAACTGCCTCGAATCCTGCTGATTCTTCAGGAAGTCAGTAGCCATCGGTGTAGCAACTGGATGTGCGTCTTGCATCTGCATGTGCTCAATCAGCTCATGGATCTTCTGTCTTTGGCTGAGAAGAAATGATCCATCCTCTTCTCTTTCCACCTGGATCCCGAGGTAGTACTGGACATCTCCTAGCTCCTTGACCTCCACCTCTTTGCTAAGGTGTTTTACTATCTGTGTATAGTCTTTCTCACTTGCTGTGGCAATAATCAGGTCATCAACAAATGCTAGGATATATGAGAATTGTCCATTATTTGACTTACTGTACAAGCACTTGTCAGCGTCGCCTTGCTTGTACCCAAGTTGCGTCAGCATTTTATGCAACTTCTGGTTCCAGGCTCTGGCAGCCTGTTTAAGTCCATAAAGTCCTTTCTGGAGTTTGCACACTAAATGTGCCTCATGTGGTTTTACAAAACCCTTGGGCTGTTTCATGTAAATTTCTTCTGAAATCTGCCCATGTAGAAAAGCGGTAGCAATGTCTATGTGTTTCACTCTCATTTTCTTGGAGGCTGCGATGCTTAAAAGCATTCTTACGCTGCTGTACCTCACGGTTGGTGCAAAAACTTCATCATAGTCTTCACCAAAACGCTGTGAAAATCCCTGTGCTACAAGTCTAGCTTTGTAGCGCTGCACTTCTCCTTCTGACCCCTTCTTAACCTTGAAAACCCATTTACTGCCAATGGCCTTCTTACCGGGAGGCAGCTCAGTGAGTGTCCAGGTCTTGTTCTGATGCAGTGCATCCATCTCCTCCTGCGCGGCCTTCCTCCAGAGACTGGCTTCTGCAGCTGGCATCTCCTGTATATCTTCCCAAGTGGAAGGTTCCTGTGGAAACGCCGACCTTGCAAAGTAGGACAACCGTAATGGTGGGACACCTTTGTTGGTTCTGGATGAGATCCTGACCTCTGGTTGTGTGACCGCATCAGCTTCCTTATCCTCCTCCAACGCAGGCATGTCCCCATCTGAGTCCTCATCTTCGTCTCTGGTGCCGCCAGGGTTCTGGTCCTCTGCGTTTTCTGGTGCGTCGCCTGTAGGGGGCGCTGTAACACTCGAAAGCAGATTATTACTTTGTGGGGTCTCAAAAGGCAAATATACAAACTCTTGAGTCCTTTCTGACTCATCTGAAGAATCCACAACAGTGTTCTTAGTGTCTACTTTTCCATATTCATCAAAATAAACTGCATGGTATGCATTTGTCTTACCAGTTTGTAAGTCCATAATTCTGTATCCTTTGCCTCCAGAAGCATATCCCACAAGGATACCTGCTTTTGCCCTGGAGTCAAGCTTGTGTCTGTGTTCCTTGGGCACGTGGAAGTAGCACGGACTTCCAAACACACGTATGTGCGACAGATTGGGAGCTTTCCCATGCCAAAGTTCAAATGGTGTGCGTTCTGCCCCTTTCGTTGGCAGTCTATTCTGCAAATAGACCGACGTGTACACTCCTTCGGCCCACAGCTTCTGTGGCAAACATGCATCCTTTAGCATGCACCTTGTCATGTCCATAATGGATCTAAACTTTCTCTCAGCTATGGCATTCTGCTGTGGTGTGTAAGGAATTGTGGTTACGTGTGCAATTCCTTCCTTGGCCAGGAGAGCCTGCATTTCATTTGAGCAGTACTCACCTCCATTGTCGCTCATTAACACAGCTGGAGCTCTCTGGAATTTATTCTTGACCATGGCAATGTATTCCTGGAGCTTGTCCACTGTCTCACTCTTCTCTTTGAGGAAATATACAACACAAAATCTTGAAAAGTCATCCAGAAATATTAAAATGTATCTATTCTTTCCCAGTGAGGGAACATTCATGGGTCCACATATGTCAGTGTGCACTATGTCAAGCACTTTGTTGCTTCTTTGTTCTGCACAACGTGGAAATGAAGGTTTTACAGCCTTCTCAGTAATACAGCTTATGCACTTTGCTGGAGCTTTGTTGCTCTGCTTTACCTGCAAACCTCTTACAAGATCTCTTTTCTGTAGATCCAGAATGACATTGGTGTCTCTATGTCCAAGCCTTCTGTGCCATAGGTCCAGATCTGCCTCATCCTTCTGGCTGGAATGTGCCACTTTTGCAGACTGGTTCTCTGAAAGATCAAGCTCATATACACCATTTATTAGCTTTGCTTGAGCAAACACTTTGCCATTTCTAGTCACTTTACATTCTCCATTTCCAAATGTGATCTGGAAACCTTTCTTGTCCAATGTGGACACGCTGATTAAATTGCAGCTCAGCTCTGGAACATACAAAACTCTAGAGATTGTGTTCTCAATGCATTCATTGTTTATATTGCATTTCAGACTCATGGAACCTGCACCTTTTGCTTTAACAATGTTTCCATCTGCAATTTCAATTTCAGATCCTTCTTCATCATTTATCTCATTAAAATAGTCCTTTTTATGACAAAAATGGGAGGATGCACCTGAATCCAAAATCCATTTATTACGTTTATTTACACGATTCTGGACAGCTAAATTCCTTTCTTGCAGTAGCCATGTGCATTCACATTTCCCCTTCTTTTCCCCTTTTGGCTGAAAGGGGTGGGGTTTCTTTGCTTTAGGAGCTCTGCAATTCTTTGCAATGTGTCCTTCTTTGTTACAATTGAAACAAATCACTTTCTTAGGCATTTCTTTCGTCTTTGTAAATTGCCTAGATGCATAACTGCTGTCTTTGCTTCTAGCATTTCTCACTGGAGATTCAGCTCTATCTCTGCATTCTTCTTTTAAATAACCAATCAAGTCTTTAAAAGTCAGACCTTGTCTATGATCCATCAAACTTACAAATGCGCTAAAGCGTGGTCCAAGTGATGATAACAAAAATGCTATCTTTGTATCTTCATCAAAAGCTTTGGGAGTCAGATCAATTCTTTGAATAATCTCAGTAAACTTGTTGATGTGCTCTGTGAATTCCTCTTTTGAATTCATCCTCACTCTGGTTAATTTACACACCAAGTTTCTGAAGCAGTTTATGCTAGATTCTCCATACACACGCTCAATATCTCTTAAGATTTGAGATGCATCATCTGTACTATTTATTAATGATAGCTGCTCATCACGAAGTCCACTCAAAATTATGTGTCTAGCTTCGCTGTTCATGCGTTTCCAAGCACTTATCTTGGCTAAATCTCCCTCAGACGATCCTGTAGGCTGAGGCTCTAAAGCTTCCAAAATGTGCTTATGATCTAAACATGCTATCAAGCGCTGCTTCCAGTGTATGAAATTGTACTCATTCAGCACAGGCATTCCTAGCTTTGCATCACTATCAAAAGCTGCTCTAGCCATCTCAAAATCCAAAAATTTGAAAATTCTTCAAAATTTCAAAATTTCTCAAAATTTTAAAATCAAAATCTCAAAAATCTCAAAATACAAAAACAATTCTTCACTGCCTTGGGTCACTGTGAACTCTGAGGGAAGGGGGGGGGGTTGCTTAATCCCCACTGCACAATGGAACAAAGGACCATGTGCTTACCAGGAAGTTAACTCAGAAAAATACTACTCAACTTAAAATCACAATCCAATGCAATCCTTCAAAAATACGCAGAAATATGCAATACCGGGGCCCAATAACCCTTTGTGGGAATGTTCAGGGGTGCAGGAGAGGATATATTGTGAGATTATATCCTAATCCAACTTGTGCTAACAAGTTCCCAAAATATCAGCAGAGTTTATAGACATTCCCCTTTAAGTTCGCAACGGTAACGTGTGCACAGGTTCGCTAGAACCTCTATAATAATTACTCTGGTAATTTCCCCTTTGTTCCCTCTTAAAATACAAGACACAACACAGTCTTTATAAAAGTATAAAAGAGTTTACTCACGTTCTGTTCACAATATGATCCCAGAAGGCACACAGGCTTAAAAAGGTAAAATACGGACTTCCGGTTGAGCCCGACACCAGAGCGGACGGGGATTCTCTCCGCTGAGAGAATCCCGGGTTTTCCGAAGGAAAAGGGGGTGCTACAGGGCGCAGTAGCCCCCGAAAATACTCTCTGGAGGAGGTCCAGGAGTTCAGGTTCCCGCTGAAGCCGAAACGCTAACCGCCCGGCCGTCAGGTAACTCCTATCGGAGCGAAGAGAACGGCGAGCAGGGAAGCGGGCTGAAGGGAAGCCATTGCTGCCTTCGGAAAGCGAAGCCCCGAGTCCGCAGGGGGAGTGCTCAATTCTCAAACTATAAGAAATTCGGACCTAATTAAAACAAAAAAGAACTGATTTGGCAGAAGGAAGGATTCGGAATTGAAAGCTAAAACAACGGAGGTCGGCTTTCTCTGAAATCAGCATAGACGCAGGACTGCAAGAGGAGCTGGAAATCGAAAGTGAGTTGCCGCTAGCGGCTCCGTCTCCCTGCCCCTTTGAAAACTTTGAAAACGGTTACTTTTTAAAGTAATTGTTGCAGTGGTAGTGAGAACATAAGTAAAAAAAAAAGAGGAGGGAGGTAGAAACCCTAAGCCCTCGAGGAAATTAGTACGGAGTCAGGAGGAGTACGTGATAATTGGAATCTGTGACTGTTTAAATATCTGCGCAACAGAGCTTAAGACTCCATTGTTACTATTTATAGAACAATGCTTCTTGTTTGGAATGCAGAGAAGAAGGAATGATTTGAACGCCATTACACAACTTTTGTTAGTTTTTGGTAGTCTCTTGTTGCTGTTTCTTCGTTTTGTTATTTTTTGTTGTTGGTAGAAGGAGAATAATTTTGCTTTTACCTTTCCTCTGTTTCTTTATAAGCTTTGGGGAAAATAAGTAAAAATCGGCCATAGACTGTGGTCTAAAACCCTGTGGGCAAACAGGGAATTACAACATGTTTTTTTCGGAACTGGCTATTTTTGACGGCTGTTTTTGTATATTAATTTCTGATCCCCAAGCTTAGAAATTGGTTAAACTTTTTCTTTTTTCTTTTTTTTATTTGAAATTTGGAATTATCCGAATTTGGAAACTAATTAGAATTGGATCAAGACTTATTTTATTGAGGTTACAGTACTGAACTTCGGTTGAGAGACTCTCTCCCTGGATTTTGTTGCTGTTTTGGCAAACCTTAAATTTTTTCTTTTTTTGCTCTCTTTCTTTTTTGGCAAAATTGTGCTTTTCTCTGCTTCTACCTCCAATTTGAGAAGAATTATCGAAGGGATTTGGATATAATTTTTGGGACAATTTAAAAAAAAGAAAAGAAAAATTTGGACTTTTGGATTATAACTGACCAACTTCTTTACACATTTACACATTTATCGACGCCTTTGTTTGGATTATTGCGGATTGGATATTTTGGTTCTGATTGCCCTTATTTAATTGGAAATAGCCTAATTGGTGGCAGAAGAAGGATTAGCCTAAGTGGTGGCGAGAAGAGAAGGGTCGTACCATCCGACCATCATACTATCCTACCATCCTACCTCTATTAATAACATTTGGATTTATTGACTACACCCTTTCTGACTCCCAGGGGGAAAGGACTATTTGTTAATTGAAGTGATACTGCTTGATATTGTTTGATGTGATATTGGTTGATAGTAATAATCCGAATATTACTTTATTTGGTGTATAAAATTGAGAGTGGGGGAGGATGAAGAAATCCGGGGAAGGAACCCCAGGGGACAGGAAAGGGTCAAAACAAGAGTCAGATTTTAGAGCAGAAATATTGAAGATGTTTGCAGAAATTAAAGAAAGTGAAAAAAATTTGGAAACTAAATTGGAACAGGTGGATAATAGAATTGGTAAAATGGACAAAAAAATTGATGAAACAGTGAATGAACTTAAAGGGCAAATAAAAGAGGTAACTAAAAGAACACAGAAACTAGAGGAAGGATGGAAAAGAACAAAATTAGAAATGAAGGATATGAAAAAAGAGGAAGAGAAGATGAAAACAGATATGTCAGAAATGAATAAGACTCAGGAGGAAGTTCTGGACTCGATTGCAATGAATGAATTAAGACAGAGAGAAGGCAACTTGAGGTTGAGAGCAATACCGGAAACACAGGGAGAGAATATCAAGGAGAAATTAATAAAGGAATTGGCACAATGGTTGGAGATGGAGCAGGAAGAATTTGCAAAGACAGTTCAAAGTGCATTCAGATTGAGAGTAAAATCAGTTAAAACACGGAAAGTACCAGGAGATTGTCTAATTACGTTCAAAGATAGAGATATGAGGAATCAGATACTACAAAAAAATAGAGAAAAAAGGCTAAACATTGATGGGAATTACATCATCATTTTTAAAGATATTCCAATAAGATTGTTGAAACGAAGAGAGCCATACAAAGCATTTGTACAAATCCTCAAGAGAAATAAAATTGAATTCAGATGGGAATTTCCTGAAGGAATTTCATTCTTCTATAAAAGCAAGAAACATAGACTGACCAGTCCAGAAGAGACAAGTAAGTTCCAGAGAAAATATAAAGAACTAAGAACAGAAGAAGATGAAGAAAAAGGAGCTGCAGGAGGAACAGCATTAGGAGGACTGGTCACAAGAGCAGGTGAAGAAAAAGAGGAGAGAAGAAAGAAAACAGACGAGGAAGAGGAAGAGGAAGAAGGAGAAGACGAGGAAGAGGAAGAGGAAGAAGAGAAAGTAAAGGAACAATAAAATTAGAGAAAAAAAGATTATATTTAATCCAAGAAGCAAAAATGGCATTAAAAATTTGGAATTGGAATACTAATGGAATGAATGACAGGAAAAAAAGGAATAAAATTGAACAGCATTTAAAAAAGGAAAATTTGGACATAATTTGTTTACAAGAAACGCATGTGGCAAAAAAACACAGAAAAGTCTTGATCAATAGAAGATTAGGGAATGAGTTCATTTCTTCTGATAAAAGTAAGAAGAGAGGAGTGGTAATATACGTGAGGAGTAAAATTGATGCCCAGCAAATCTTTAAAGATGAAGAAGGAAGAATTATCGCGGTACAGATCAAATGGCAAGGCGAAAAAATAATAATTGTCGGGATCTACGCACCAAATGGAAATAAGGTAGATTTTTTCAGAAATTTGGAAGAAAAGCTGTTCGAATATGTAGACCAAAAGATAATTGTACTGGGTGATATGAATGGAGTGGTGTCATTGGAAATGGACAGACTAAGAGCAGCAGGAACCAGTAAAGAATGAAAACTTCCAAAAACATTTTTTTCACTGATAAAATGCTGCAACTTAATAGACATTTGGAGATTGAGACACCCGCTGGAAAAACAATTTACATTCTATTCGGATCCGAACCAGTCAATGTCAAGAATTGATCAAATTTGGGTCTCAAATGAGTTAACTCCAAGAATCAAGCAAATAGAAATTCAACCAAGAGTAATATCAGATCATAGTCCAATAAAACTAGAATTACAAGGATATGAAGAAAGAACATTCAGATGGAGAATGAATGATTGCCTTCTAGATGATCAAAAAATTGTGGAGAAAGCTCAAAAATCTCTGACGGACTATTTTGTTAATAACTACAACAAAGGTACGAAAATCAATACAGTATGGGACGCTAGCAAGGTGGTTATGAGAGGATTCTTTATCCAGCAGAATTCCATCAAAAATAAAAATAGAGAGAAAGGAAAGAAAGAAATCTTAAGACAAATAATGGACAATGAACAAAAATTGGTCAAAAAACCGAATAATGAGAAAATAAAACAGAACATAAAGGTGTTACAAGCACAATTTGCGATGATAATCAACAAAGAGGTGGAATGGAATATAAAAAAAATGAGACAAAGGAATTTCGAATCGGCGAATAAATCAGGAAAATGGCTAGCTTGGCAAATCAAAAAAAGAAAAGAACAAAGCACAGTTAATAAAATCATCGTGGAGGGAGAAGAAATTG